>NC_077239.1:43192133-43498918 GCF_947179165.1 Solanum dulcamara | reverse complement strand
GTGGAGTTATTAGTGGGGGAAGCATTGAAAGAGTCGATAGAGATCAGACAATCAATTGAATAATATGATATGACTGACAATATATTTATGATAGTATTTTTAAGTAAATCTTTATAAACTATAAATAACATGCCATTTTACTCTGGAAACATATTTCATTATTCTTGGTGTAGTTTTGATTGTGCAGTATATGTGCATGTAGCACTATCATAATGTACAAAAATGGGCCCTCAGTGAAGGTTGAGCATATATGTTGGGTTTGACTCACCCTCATAATTCGATACCTTGAACCGTTGACTGGAGACTTATTCACTGCTCAATTTGCAGATTATCGGTTTGATGAAACAATTTTTCCGCTATTAGGGGGAGAGAAAAAAGAACCCGAAAAAGAAATTACGTAAAAAGTTTCGTCACTATCTCATTTTGATCCACGTACCCGCACATATGAGCAGGAGGTCTCAAAGATCATCCACTTACAAAAAATAACAAATCAAATGCCAGATGCATTTACTGATTTGAAACGGATAACTAAGTCACATATCCCTACAGTGAATGTACCTATATGAATTGATGTCCCAAAAGGATCATCTACTAGTATCATTGCTTCTGAATCCCAAACACGCTTGAAGCGTGGTAGACCATTGGGTTCAAAGGATAAAAATCCTAGAAAGAGAAGCGTGAGGAATAACAAAGATGATACTAAACAAAAACCTCCTGAAGAAGGTCAACATTTGAGTAATCCTGATATTCCTGAAGAAATCAATAAAGAGACTCAAGTGAATGAAGAACTTTCAATAAGTTCTACCGATGATGAGATAAATTTAGACCGATCAAAAATTACGGTGGATAATATTTTTGCATATAATGTTGCAATTAACCTAATGCAAGATGGGGAAAGTCTTGAGCCTAAATCCGTCGAAGAATGGCGACGTAGATGTGATTGGCCCGAATGACAAAAGACAATTTAATCAGAATTAGACTCACTTGCTAAACGTGAGATTTTTGGACCTGTAGTCCAAACCCCTAAAGGTGTAAACCCAGTTGGCTATAAATGGGATTTTATGCGAAAATGAAATAAGAGAAATGAAATTCTAAGATACAAGGCACACCTTGTTGCACAAGGATTCTCTCAAAGACCCGGGGTCAACTATGAAGAAACATATTCACCTGTTTTGGATAAAATAACTTTTTGATATCTCATCATTTTAGTTGTACATAAAAATTTTGAAATACATCTAGTGGATGTAGTTACAACTTACCTTTATGGTTTACTTGATAATGGAATTTACATGAAAATCCTAGAAGGATTAAAATTGCCTGAAGCATGTAATAAGTCTCGGAAGATGTACTCAATAAAATTGCAAAGATTATTATATGGTCTGAAACAATCAGGGTGTATGTGGTATAATCGCCTTAGTGAGTACTTAATAAATGAAGGCTATATAAATGATATCATTTGTCCATGTGTTTTTATTAAGAAAACGGAATCAGAATTTGTTATACTTGCCATTTATGTTGATGACATAAATCTCACTGGAACCCCTGAAGAGGTCCAAAAGACGATTGAATATCTAAAGAAAGAATTTGAGATGAAAGATCTCGGAAAGACAAAACTTTGTCTGGGTCTGCAAATTGAACATTTAGCAGATGAGGTTTTTATCTACCAATCTGCTTACACTGAGAAAATATTAAAAAGATTTTATATTGACAAAGCACATCTATTAAGTACTCGAATGGTTGTTCGATCACTTGAAGTGGAAAAAGTTCCATTTCGACCTTCAGAAGAGGATGAGGAACTTCTTGGTCTTGAAGTACCATATCTCAGTGCAATTGGTGCACTTATGTATCTTGCTAACGCAACAAGATTTGATATAATATTTTCTGTTAATTTGCTGGCAAGATATAGTTCATCCCCAATGCGAAGGCATTGGAATGGTATTAAGCATATTTTACGATATCTAAAGGGTACTATTGATATGAGTTTTTTTATACTAACAAAGATTGTGCAGACCTTATTGGTTATGCAGATGCAGGTTATTTATCAAACCCACATAAAGCTCAATCTCAGACAGGCTATCTATTTACATACGGAGAAACATCTATATCATAACGATCTATAAAACAGTCTATTGTTGCTACTTTATCAAATCATGCTGAAATAATAGCAATTCACGAAGCAAGTAGAGAATGCGTGTGGTTGAGATCGATGATACAGTTTATCAAAGAAAGATGCGGCCTGGAAAATGATGTCAAAGTACCCACAATTATATTCGAAGACAATGTCGCGTGCATAGCTCAATTGAAATATGGCTTCATAAAAGGAGACAGAATGAAATATATTTTACCAAAATTATTCTTCACACATGATATTCAGAATAATGGTGATGTTGATGTACAACAAGTTCGTTCAAGTGATAATCTTTCAGATTTATTCACAAAGGCATTACCAACATCAACGTTCGAGAAACTAAGGTATAAGGTTGGAATGCGCCGTCTCCAAAATATCAAATGAAGTTTTCATTAGGGGAAGTAAAATACGCACTGTACTCTTTTTCCCTTAACGAAGGTTTTTTCTCACTGAATTTTTCTGGTAAGGTTTTTAATGAGGCAGCACTCAAGGCGTGTTACTAGATGTGTGTATTTTTTTCTTCACTAGGCTTTTTCCCACTGAATTTTTCCTAGTAACAAGTCACAACATCTATGTATATTTATTATTTTACTAGAATTTTTTTTTACACGTGGACATCCAAGGGGGAGTGTTATGTTAGTGGATGTTAGTGGATGTTAGTTGCCCACTAGTATTTTTGTTCACTTGTTTTCTAGCTCTCTTTTCACCTATAAATTACCAATGCTTGGCAATTTAGAAGATATACATAGAAAAAAATTCTTACTACTCTCTCTATATTCTCTTACTCTTCTTCCTTTATAAAATTATAAATTTAGTTAATTCATAACAATGATAGTATTTTTAAGTAAATCTTTATAAACTATAAATAACATTCCTTTTTACTCTAGAAACATATTTCATTATTCTTGGTGTAGTTTTGATTGTATCATAATTTCATTTTAACCACTAGCTAATTTCTAGAGATACTCTCAAACTTATTGTGTCTAAATCTTATTAAGAAATTTTAGGTCTAGATAAGATTTTAGCTCTATTACATTCTTTATCAACACTTCCATATGCAGGATGGTATAATAGCAAGTGAGCAATTCTAATGACTTTTCTCGATTATTAGATACCTTAGAAAAGATCTTTCCAAGTTATAAGTAAGGTCATAAATGCTGAATGGTATAATATCAAGTGAGCATTTCTATACCATTGCTGAGAGGTCCAATGGACAAAATGGCAAACAAGTTACATCAAAGTAGCAACTTTTGGATAACATCCATAGCATCTTCATGAGGACTTCCATATTTTGGTTGACCGAGTAGAGGAAAGCAATGGACAAATTGGATCCACAATTGCATTCCACCATGTGCACTCTAGGAGTGATAATGGTATTGGTTAAACTTTAAACAACAACAACATACCTATGTAATTCCACATGTAGAGTCTGAGGAGGATAGATTGTGCGCAGACCTTACCATACCTTTAGAGGTAGAGGTTATTTCTGATAGACCCTTTTGCAGACGATGACAATATTGAGTTGACTATTGAAAAAGACTCGACATATATTTAGATTTTTTTTTATCTTCAATAAATTAAATTATAACTGTAAATATATTTATAAATTATTGAAAATCATAAAAAAATAATAATTAAAATTAACCAATCACATGATGTCACATCACTAGGCTACTTGGGGGTTGGGGGTTGTACTTTTAGAAACAAAACGAAATATGTTTCTAGAGTGAAAAAGGAATGTTGTTTATAGTTTATGAAGATTTACTTAAAAAGCACAATCATAAATATGCTGTCAGTCACGTCATATTATTCAATTGATTTTCTTCTCTCCATTTACTCTTTCAATGCTTCCCCCACTAATAATGTCACGACTTGATTTCTTAGATTATGATGACGTCTACTATGATCCACCAGTAGTCAAGTCGATCCATATCTCAAAATTGTGAGTAATGAGATGTCAGGGTAGAAGACCAACAATTCAAACTGCAAACAATTATGAAATAACAAAAACACAAATGAACAGCGAAAGAGAATCAAAATATATACAAACCAAAAGATCCCTCCTAGAACTTGGAAGTCATATGTACAGAGCTACTACAAAAAGAGTACAAGTCCCAAAAGTGGACCACAGAAACAAGACTGTCTCAAAAAGCAAAAGACAAACAAAATATATATACATAGGGAGATGGGTAAATTCAGAACTTTGTATGCTCACCCTCACCACCGATCAAGACTGCAAGTGACTCGAGATCAACTTTGATAGATAGTACTCAGACCTACATCATGAAAATAGATGTAGAGTGTAGTATGAGTACCAAAATAATAGGTACCCAGTAGGCACCATAGGCCAATTGAGCAAGATAAGTAAAATTAAACTGAAATGCGAGAAACTAATCACAACTAAAGACAGAACAAGAAATCAAGGTAGGTATGTACATGAGCGTACTCAACACAAAATGAGACAGAAAAAAACTAGCTAGATCCACCGAGCTCTCATAAACCCGATGGCTACGCTCGTGCATAAATCTAAAAGTAATAACCTGAACAGAATCCCATAAGCCTGATGGGAACAAAGATAGTTGAAGTAAAACGAGAAACTCTGATGAAGTTTCAATAATGCCACAACTCCTTTTGGACTTGAACCGAGCCATTCTGTAAGCTTGAAGGTTTAACCAAGGCTGAACATAATTAAGGACTTAAACAGAAGTATCATAAGAGGATAAGGGACTTGAATCGAGATTCGATTATAACCAAGGACTTGAACCAAGGTGATATATAATCGTGGACATAAACTACATGTAAGAGAGACCAAGGACTTGAACCAAGGTAATGGTAGCTAAGGACTTGAACCAACCTTCCTAACTCAAATATCACTATCCAGTGCTATAATATAAGAGGAGTAGAATTCATAACTTAAACACTAAAACTCAAACACAATGATTGTTGTACCGAAACCAACTAGGTAGTTCAAGAGAGAAAAAACTCGAGTTCAACGATTTAACAATTGAAGATAAGACTAAGGCATCGAAGGTAATCGATGAGCGAGATCTATCATGACCCACAAAACTATACCTTCCTTCATGAACTATCTATAAAACCCGTCTCTCACCTATTAATTGAAACACGCCAAGACAAGAACATAGCCGTCTAATCCAAGTAAACCATGATAGTAGAAATGAGATGCTAATAGAATCAAATCTAGCTATACATAAAGGTAAAAAGTGCTACCCTACAACTATTCTAAATAAAGCACAATGCAAAAACCATCCACTACTAAAAGAAATCAACTACATGGGATAAATAGAAACACATATTGCCAAATAAGTATTTAATAACAAATAGCAAATAGTGAGCAAGGTACATAAGCAACTAGGGGTATGAAAACCCAAATCCACTCATTCTAAGCAATCAAGGTTAAAAGCAATAAAAATCACATTCATTCTAGCTATACCTAGGATATCAGGCCTCGTTCGTCCTGTAGAAGCAATGAACAAACTGTGTCTAACCTCAATTAAACATCTGCACCACCACCTAAAACACTTCGGGGATCACTCAAAGCTGACTGTACCGGTGCCCTAGGGGCCTGACCCTGTCGATCTAGTTGCCTATGATGTGTGACTATAGGAAACTCCCTATGCAGATGCCCCAACTCACCGCACATATAGCACTTCCCACCAAACATAACCCGCTAAGATGAACTAGATGGAGTAGTATGAGCCCCAAAACTTGAATACCGGGATAATAAGTCCTGAAATTTCTATCATAAACTCTGTACATGGTGGGTACCATAACCTACCACAGAACCGCTTGGAACCTGAAGTGCTCCCGTCATGGGTTCAATAGATCGAGAGTAAGGCTAACCCTCACTAAGATGATGCCTACCTCGGGGGGAGATTCTATCACTGCTGTACTAATGGTGGGACCTCTTACAACTACCTCTATAAGTCTCAATACACGCATGCTCCATGGCCCTCACATAATTCACCACATAGGGAAAAGTAGATCCAAATACTATAAAAACTCTACTGCAAAATGGAGGGGCAAGTTCAATAAACAAATAAACTCCTAAATCAACTCTCTCTTGGTAGGAAATAAGGTGGGAGTCTGTCGGGCCCTCTCAAGAAACCCAAACATATACTTGAAAACTGATAAAGAACTCTGCTGAAGACCTACAGATCTAACTCTGGGTTGAGAACTACTCGATACACCCAAAATCACACCTGTCAGTGATGCATCTTTCAATATACTTAGGGTCTCCAAACACGGAATCTTGAGGAGTACAAGTGACCACTAACTCTATCAGAGCCTAGGCTACCCCAGATCCCCTGCCTGCATCTATACATCACTGGTGTCCTGACTAGGCATCAAAGCCTTGGTGATCTGTGTAGGCGTCCCGTCTGTGTCCATAAAAATCTTTGTGTTTTCCATCTAAGAGAGAGTAGGTCCAAAAAGCATTTTAGAGGTTATACAAAACAAAAGCACACAATACGGAGGCAAGAATAAAATTTCCTATAGCCTCCAAAAGATACGATACAGATGTGTCCACACAAATCTTGAGGACTCTACTAGGTATTAGGTTCGGTACCAATGATACCGACGAACCTAAAGCTATGATACCAATTTACCATGACCCTATTTCTTAGGTCATGATGTTACCTACAATATCCTACTAGTAGGTAAGCCTAACCCATAATATCACACGGCAGTGAAAAATGTGGAAGATAAAGATAATAATAACAAATATAGGAAAGAGAAAGAGTCAAATCAATATATAAATAAACACTCAAGACCTGACATCAGTTGGTAGTTGAACTCCTAGTCAAAACAAGTGTACAAGCTTATACAAAATAACATATAAGTATAGTCTATCTTTGAAAACAAAATAAAGACTAGTGTTATCTAGTATAGAGGGAGACAGGCAACTCCGTACGCCAAGAGCTCACACCAATCTCTAAATCCTAAGAGCTGCTCTGCACGAGATTCAAATAAGCAATGAAAACTTATACTATAATATGTAAGGTGCATAAGTTAAGTATGAGTACCAACAATTGGAACTTAATAGGATTAGACCGATTGAGCTCCAAATATAAAATAAGCATAATAGAAATGTAAGACAAGAGCATATACCGCAAGTAACAAAGAAATCATAAGAAACTCATATTATGAAACAAGAAGGAAGCATTTAAAGGGAGCAAAAGAAATAAGTAAAGAAGTAACGGACAAACATGGATATGCTATCCCATCAACTGATACACAACAAACCTTACTAAGGGAGACTACTAGCTAGAACCATACCAGCGGAATTAATCATAACAACATGTAAATGGTAATAAGGATATTCAAAACATGACCTGCATAAAAAGAGTCAAATAGGAGAATAAAAGAGCAGTACCTACCTTCAACCAAAAGAACCACCCTTCGCACTACCGCAAGTATACAAATATACAACAAAAACCTTACCGAGCCGCATATGCTTGACAAGTACATAATCACAAACTAAAACCTGTATGGCCTCCATAAGACCAACAGGTCCACACCCAATTATACTGGTGATAGGCAATATATTTGAATGAGTGTAGTGTAATAAAACTTAATAGTGCCATAGTATCAATATATATATACCTACCATTCAGTCCCAGCCTGTAAGGTTGGTCCAATGTTGCACCTCGCTTTTTCTGTTCAGTGGGTCACACAGATAGAGAAATCAATGATGGACTCAGAAGTGTCCATATATACCTTCCTAGTCCTGATATAGGACTTTTCGCTTTGCCAATGTGACTAGAGATCATCAATATGAACCATCATCAATATAAACCAATAGCATGGAAAAAGCTGGGTTTCTCCTCGATTGGTCAAGTAAAAATTAGAGTATATCCCAGATGCATCTAATAGTTCCAAGTAGAAAAAGAGTACATCCTGGACTCCTCATAAAAATCCACAACCAGTTTAGCAAACAAATCCAGGTGGTACTAGTCCCGGTAAAAGATAAGATTAGTAGTAAAATGGGCAACAACCCTGTTTCCTTGAAAAATGATGGTAAAACCAATACATGCCCGAGATCGTACCACAAAACACATATAAAAGAGAAACTAATATAATGCATGCCATCACCAGCATCCAAACAACTCAAGAAAATAGAAACACCATATACACAACAAGTACCTCCCTCCCAAAGTACAAAAACTAACTTGGAATCCAGCTAATCCTTGATAAAGGTGTGGGAAAAAAATAATCCAACCATCTCACAATAATATCATAAAAAGGCATATCTCTACTCAAACAATGAAATGAATTGTAAAAAGTCAATAAAGGAAGGAGTAACTTAAGAAGTACAATAACTATCTAAAGATAAAATTCAAGGGACCAAAATATCGCTAACTCCATCCCATGATAATAAAATGCATCGAAGGATCCAAGTTATAATCATAAGGTAAGGATTACATCACAATCATAGGCCTAAGCAGTACCCAATGTCATAAATACCAACAGACCTTCACGATCCCCGTACTAGCTAAGGGCACCAATCTAAAGAAAAACTCAAAACCTATACTAGAGAGAATCACCAAAACTCACACGAAGGTGCTAAAAATACCGGGTGCTATAAAGCATCAACTATCAACAAAAGAGAGGCTACAAATCCTAGACTAAGGCAAAAGCTAGGAATTTTGCATACAAAACCTAGACCCTAACAATACTAAACTAGTCTAAGGCTCATACAAAAATTTAGAAATAAGGATAATGAAAGGAAATTCTAAACCCGCCACATACAATCCTAACTCACACACAAAGTATGCTAAATAATTTCTTATGAAGCACAATCTAAAACAAGTAGATCGTAGCCTACCTTGAAGCCGAACATGCATGCTCCAAAGTCTACATATCCAAACCTTTTATTCCCAAACCACCTCCAATTAGCCATCACTCTATCAAAATATTGATCATCTCATTAATATGAATGTTTTGACACCAAAATTGCATTTTTTTAGAGACAGACCCAACATTGGGTCTAAAATGGTATTATGGGACCCGTGATGGAAATCTCAAAATCAACTTTGTGAAAAAGTCCTAAATAGGACTAGGAACTCATGCCCCAAAAATGGGCACAAACCAAGCTTGAAGTCGAGCTAAAACTGTTCAAGACAAAAATAACCATTAAATAAAATAAAACATGGCAGCTCCTATCGGGCAGAAATTATCTCCATGCGATGCACCCCATACTTCCCCAAACATGCAACACATAGCCATGATCAACCCGAATAAATATCACTTGGAATCGCTCAATTTTGAGCTTTCTAGCTCCCCAAATATCAACAATAAACAATTTAGTCGGCTGATTCACGACTGATCTTTAATTAAAAGATCAGTCCAAACAAGCTATCTTGATCTCACAAGATGGGGTCACGATCGAGATACCTTGGGTAAATGACCATCACTATCACGGTGGTCATAACTCTCTTTCGGGATAATCACTTGGTCCACCCCATAATGAAGCCCTTTGTGATCGTGGCCAGGGGCCTTGAGATAATGATGGCTAAGTTGAGTGCCCTTCTAAGATTGCAGAGGCTTCATCGTGATCGCAATGAAGAAAAGCACCGATGCCAGCTAGTACTGCACCAGCTTAAGCTTGAACTTTGAAAAAGATTTGATGGGGGTGCTCGAGACTCGTTTGAAAACTCGTGAGCATAAACAAACTATGCTACCACAACAAATTCGATATTCCGGACTCAAGGTGCAGTCAAAATTTCCATCCAAGGTCATCTCAACAAAAGTGGGTCCTCCACCCAAGAACTATTTTTGCCAATTCTACAAGGAGGCTTAGAATGAGACCGAAAGCCTCGGAAACCCTATAAAAGGACATTTTAGACCAAACTCAATGTTTTGGAGCTAACCACGCTAAAAAAATATCCATACGAGCATATTTTGCAAGAATGTTGATTAAAGTCAAACTTAGGTTGAAGCTTAAAGGCTAAAATGCATAATGACTCAAACTCGCAATGAAAGGCTCAAAACTCGAGCCGAACAAGCTACTAGACTAAAATGACCATTCCAAAGGTGATGGAATCATCAAATTTCCATTCTAGGGTCATCTTCCTATAGTTATAAATGAAGTTAACCATTCAAACTCTAAGAGCTCCAAACTAGGAAAATGACCATAAAACCCAAATGAATGACCAGGCGATCGAACTATCACTGCCAGCAAGTTATAAATGACTAAAGTGCACTACAGGAAAGCTCTAAATGCTGAAAGAATTAGAAAAAGATGGAAATTACCTGGTGGGTCATTATAGTATCCCTAATCAGACCAAGCCTGACTCTTTCTCGAATTATATTTTTTGATATGGCCAGGCTCACCACATTTGTAAAAAGTCTTGGGGTGAAGAGTTTATCTCTATGAAGATAAAGAAGACTAAAGATAACCCTCTAAATTAGAAACGTTTTGGTTCATCTTTGACGGACCTCCATCTGAAACCTGCAATGAAGACCCAATAAAAAGGGCCAAATAACCCTAAAAAACTCTACCCTCTAGAGTAAGAACCTCTAAAATCACCCCTTTTATGGAGCCTCTTTAACGTTGTCTCCTTAGCAAAGTCAACTGGATTCACCCTCTCATCTTTGTTACACCCCACACTTTAAAACTCGAAATATCTTATAAGTTCCTTAGACAGTATCATGTGAGCCGGATACGCTACGAAACTATCAAACGACTTTAAGGAAGGGAGAATGTGATACCCCATAGTAAAGAAGGTTGGAAATGGAGTCATAAGAATCTGGAAGGAATTGGAGGCTAAGTAATGAGTTGTTGGACTCGATTTACCTACATAAGCTACTAACTTGGAAGTCTTACATACTTAAGCTATTAGAGTACGTACCAAGCTTGCATAGCATGGATGACATAGGCTCTCAAAATAAGATGAGATTACGAACCCACGAGGAAGAGAAAAAAATAACGCGGGGCAGTCAATGAGAGGGTGACACGTGGAAGCACCTAAAGCAAGCAGGTGACCCACTTGCTTGGGGTCAAGTAGGTGACCCACCTTCTTGGGGGAGGTGGGACCCACTGCCATGTGGCAGCCCCTCCTTCAGCTCATGGATGTAGTAGCCCAATAGGGGCTGGACATGTGTCACCTCTAGGGGATGACATGTGTCACTCCCTAGGACCACATATATATGTGTATATACAGCATACACTTCAGTTCTTATTCCAAATTTCCAGCAAAAGTGAAGAGAAAATAAACCCTAAAAGTAGAGAGGAAAATGTGACGGCTTAGGAGGAAAAATAAGGTAAGTCCCGATTTCATTCCATAAATTAATTATCTAGCATGTACCATGATGATATGGAAGTATTAGTAGTATAAAATTAGGGTTTTATGCCGCAAAAATCGGATAGCAAGTTGCCATGATGTTACAGCGCGCTAAAAAATGTTCTGAGGCACAATTTTGGTGCGTTCTAGCCAATTCCGGGAAAGGTAAGGTCTTCCCATCTAATTTGAAGTTTATGATTTTATTATAGAGTGTATCACACACCTTGTGGGCTGCTGGAAGTTGGGGAAAAGTCATAAAAAGTTTGATGTTAGAAATAAACAAAATTGTAGTCGTTATAGTTGAATTGTCGTCGAAGTAAAGTGTTGTTCTTGTGAGTTGTTGCTGCAGGGGTGTGGTGTGTTGTTGAAGGGCCTAAATATGTTCTAAATATGGTTAAGGTGCTTCTGGTGTCAACCACATAACCCCTCATTTAGTATAATTAAAGGTGTTATAAAATAAAGGCTAGACACCCTATTTTGGATATCGTATTTGTGAGCAAGTCGTTTGGAGTTTGTATTGTGTAATGTTGGTGTGTATTGCTTGTATACATATTGCAGGTTGTTGTTGTTGGTTTTCTGTAGGTATTAGGAGTAGAATTGGAAATTCGGATAGGGCACATTATAGGGGAGGTGCTGCCCAATTTTCATTAACGCCTTAACTAGTTAAGGAACTAGTCAAGAAGGCGAGCGAAGGGATGAATGCTATGAATACTCGTGGGTAGTCTAAGTTGCTGAAAAGTATAAGGTTGTTAACACTTGCATTACTTCCATGTTAAATAGGTTTCGAGGACAACGACGTGAACACGATTAAGGGGAGTCCATAAGAGGTATGTGAAGCTTCTCTTGGTATGTTTTTGGTATAGGTATGTAAAACCTATCTTTTCTTCTTTTGGGCATGTCTTTGTCTTAGTTGTAATTTGAATATGATCTGAGCTCCGGGGTAACTCCATTCTTAAACCTCTCTTATTTACTTCTGAATATTGAACTCCTACAGTAGTTGAACTATTTCCCTGGAAACTTTTATATGTTAAAGAGGTACCAAATGTACAGGCTCCAAGTCTTAAAGATTATACGAGATTAGGTGTCTTTGATTCCATAAATGATTTGGCCCTATGTTAATACATGTCTAGGGTCCCCGAGATTACTTTTGAGACAGCCCATAATGGCATTTCGAGGACACTCGAGATGACTACACCGTTACTCGGGTCCTTAAATAAAAGCTTAACTTTCTTATTTTATCGAGTCTCTGATAATGATTTAAATTGCATATAGTTACTCACTACTCTATTCGTGTATACTGTAACCCTTCTTTCACCGAGTCTTAGGCCAGGTATGTTATCATGCATAATTTACTGCATCACTCACCGAGCCCCTTACTACAGGACCGAGTATGTATGTATATATATGATGATGTATTGTAATAAGGTGGTGATGGTGCTGGGTCTATGATGGTCCTACAGATGTGATTCACCGAATCCCTGAAAGGGCCGGCTATATTGTATAAATTGAGCATGCATGCTTTTGTGATTCATAGAGTACAGGTACGTGTCTTTGATTTGATAATTTGTTCTCCTGCTTCTCTATTTTGAATATACCTCCAGTGTATTATGTTACATTTTACATACTCAGTATATATGTCGTACTGACCCCCTTTCTCGGGGGGCTGCGTTCATGCTCATAGGTACAAATATAGGTTTTGGGATTCCGTCAGCTTAGGATTCCATGCAGCTCAGCTGGAAGAGGCTCCATTGTATCGGGGCCTTATTTTTGATACTGTCCATTGATGTATAAAATTGTTTTCTACATTCGAGGTACGACGGGGGCCCTGTCCCGCCATATGTTATCATTTACATTTTTAGAGGTCTATAGACATGTATATGTGGGTTGTGTATGTCAATTTGATTTAGCTGGGTCTACATGACATATGATATATGTTATTATGTTATGACAGCCTTGTCGGCTTGTGTGCCCTGTCATGTTGTGATACAAACGAAAAGGGCTATAAGTTTATGAAAATGTTATCGCCTAGTGAGGTTCTGTTACATGATATTGTTTTATTTACAGTTCAATTTGACCATAATTGATAGATAGGTATACGGGGGGGGGGGGGGCTAGGTCGGACCCCAGTCATGGCCTACAGGGTTGAGTCATGACAGAAGTGGTATCAGAGCAGTTCGTCCTTGGATTGTCTGTAGACCGTGTCTAGTAAAGTCTTGATTATCAATGTGTTGCGCGCCACATCCATAAACAGGAAGCTACAGGACATTTAGAATGTTACATTTCTTTCACATCTGAGATCGTGCTTTAGATCTGAGTCATAGGAAAATTCCTTATACTAACCTTAGATCTTAACAGAAGGACGACACCAACAGAAGGAAGTAATTGACGACATGAAAAGTTACGAAGCATACAGGTAAGTAAAGTAAAGCCACGAAGATATCCATTGGGTAAGGTATTGAACTAATATTAAGATGTAAAGTTGAAACCTAAAAAGAAAGCAGACAGGAAGTGCAACAAATGCAGTTTGAAGTTGGACATACGAGGTAAGTCCAGTATTTTTATATTATTATTAATATTGAAAGCCCTGTGTGGCTGTGGTGTAAGATGATATTGAAAGCCCTGTGCGGCTGTGATAGGATGTGAATATATATATATATATGTGTTGGCCCTGTGAGGCATTGTTGGTATTTTCTGCGTGCAGGTTGTGGGATAGTAAGAAGTGTAGAGGAAACTATGCCGAAATTTTCCCAATACACGAAGAAGGGAATAAAACATAGTTTATAGCATATCTTGGAAATTGATACCGAGTACCTATAGGATGCTAAATTAAAGCTGTAAGAGATACTCTTCATGTCGTCGATAAAGGACACCCTTTTTACTTGGGGAAATTTATTTCGAAAAAACAAAAGTCTGTCTGAGCAGTACAATTCAGACTGTAGTATCTCCAACCATAATTGTGTTGTAGGAAAAAAAAGAGAAGCTCGGGTTGAAGGGTGAGATGTCTAGTAATTGAGCTTCACTCTTTTTGAAAGTCCCAAACCCTCAATTCCTATCGTAAATTAGACGAGTTGTTCATAACTTGAGGATAAACTTGGAAGAAAACCGGGTTGGGCAAGTATTAAAAGAGAGGTACTGTGATGTTTAAGAGGTTCTGGTTTCTTCCAACAATGATTGAAAAATGATTTACGATAATAATTTATAGTTCTCCACCGACTAATTGGGAAAAGAACTTCTAACGGAAGCACCTCAAAGAGATGTCAGGAACTGAATACGAATACAAGCAAAAAGGGGATATGTAGGTATGAATTAAACAGTGGGATATGAGTATGCAGGGATAAAGTGGGACCACTAGTAAGGCGCACTTTGTATGAGTTGACTAAGTTAAAAGCCTGCATTGAGAATGCAGTAAGAGCATGGAGCTTAAGATATAAAAAATGACGCGTGTACACAACGTCACCCCAAAAATAGTGGAACCCTTAAGGGACGAGGATGGAAAACTTAAGGAACAAATGGCGCAACTTCTATTCGCCCCAAAAAGCAAAGGATATAGGTTGGGATAAAGCTACTACTTCAAGAAAACCTTAAATAGTTATCGTCGGAATACTAGCACTGTCTAATTAGAATTGGAACGACTACAGGTGCGAAGTAATTTTGGGAAAAGGAAAAGTAGAAGGTGGCCTTGGATGAGTTGTTTCTTGGGTCACATTATTCAAGTACCAATTAGTAGACAGGACATCACATTAAATATGTAAAGGTTCTCGTTGCTTCGTAATTTAGCCAAGGCTCCGTACGCGGATAGTCCGATTATAAAATATGAAAATAGACGGAGACATGATGTAGTACCAAGTAGATTAGAGGAAGAGATTGGGCAAAATTGAGACTGGACAAAGAGACATAGAGCAAGGTACAAGTAGATAAAAGTACGAGTACCCTCTAAAGGGGGGAAGTTAATGAGAAAATGGCAAAGGTAGGAGGAGGCAATTGATATAGCAATATATGTGAGATAGACGTCTAAACTTCGATAAGATATCTTGCTGAACCAAGTTGGAAAGGTCCCAAAGCTACCAATAATTGGATGGAAGCCAGAATGCTACATAAGGCAGCGTTAAGAATTTTGTGACGAGACCCGGAACAACATAACACTAGAAGGTGGCTACGTATAAAAACAAAAGAGTGTAACCATGAAAGGATATCAAACAACTTAAGAGACATTACGAAGGATAATGACAGCATGCTAGACCAAAAGCCAAAACGTTGGTTATAGAGTTAGTCGCAAATGATGTTCCGATAGATAAATAACCAAAAAAAAAAGAATAGAAAGCCTCTTGTGGTAGAAAATGAGGAGAACACAAAGTGAATAGAGGATAGTGGAGCTAAAGGTCTACGCTGATACTGGATGCAAGATAACAGACGAAAGGATAGGGCAAAACATAAAGACTCGTGAGACAACGTTGAGGTAAATCTGGAGCTAAGTTGAGTGCCCCACACATTATGGCAAGGATTACAATGAAATGCAACACGAAGACTTCCCAGGGAGGTCACCCATCCCAGTATTACTCTTGCCCTAGCACGCTTAACCTCGAAATGCGTTAGTGCTGGTATGATCACGCGAGATAGAAGAATCAGAACTAGCGACGGAGGAACGATAGGAGATTATGTTCCTCGAATACTATACGTTACGTTGAGGGTATTGTAAAAAGAATTTGAGCAAGACAAGAAGGATTAGCTAAATGCTAACTGACGACGCACTCAAATGCCACAGCTCTTCAACATAGAACTAGTTAATGAGAGGAAAACTGCAGAATGACTATATGGGCCAGTGGGCGAGGGAATTTCGACACCACTTGGCAGCCAACTCTGAGGGCAAAAAGCAAAACCCAAAAGGTAAGGGTACCAACTGATGTAATTTACGAATGACAAGAAGCAATACCCAAGGTCAAAAATTCCACAATATGATCAGGACTACAAGACTCACTTTGCACTCCAGCGCCAGATGAATCTGGAGGGAATGTTACTTGTGGATTAACGATATTAGTCCCTGCTCCTTCGATCAAAGGTTACCTACTCCGCCGAGAAGGTGTAAAATTATAGAGTAAAAGAGTGGTAGGACCTTACGGAGTCCCCACAGCTATTGTCCTAGGCAAGGGAGCCTAAGTTGCAATAAACTATCGAGAGATACAAAGATAGGTTAAGCCAAATTACTGAGATGGAATTAGTGCTACGAGTGGAGTAAGACATGGCCACGAGTGGACCAAAGATCTACGCCAACATCGAGTGTAGGATAAGGGAGAAAAAGGCAGGGTAAAACATGAGGACTAGCGAGGTAACGCTAGGATACTTCTTGTACCCTCTCATATTCTTGTAAAGGTAAAGAATGACACGAGATAATGTGTCTAGAGGATTACAAGCGGGGGTAAGGGAAATTGTGAAACGGTCTAAGTAAATCTGGCAGAACTAACTGGATACTACAAGATGACGAGCTTATATGCCAAAATTTCTTCAGAATTATACCAGATCATGTTAGATAAAGCACAGAACGACTACGAGAGCCATTATATGAGGGGACTGCAACATTATTCGGTAGCCAACCCTAAGGATTGGAAAAAAAGAGGTGAAAAAGGACCCAAAAGATCGAATGCCAGTTAAAGTTTTGAAAAGAGTCGAGAAGGACTATACGAGGCTAACGGTTCCTAAATTATTAACGTCATTATGAACCTATTTTATACTCTGTAAGAGTAGGGTGATATACGGGTTATTATGAGTAGGCTAACAAATCAGCTTATTTGCTTTTAAACAAAACCACCTATGCAGTTGGAACTAGGTAAAGTTATAGGACAAGGAGGTAATAAGGTTTCGTGAGGTTTCCTCTGCTAACATCTCAGATAGAGGGACTTCAATTATGATTAACGTCTAGAGATCAGTCCATGAAAAGCTCAGGAGAACAGATAGGTCTTCGTACCGCATTTTCCTTGAGCTACTGAATCTACTGAGCATACTATTATATGGTTGGCTTTAAGAGTAACTGAGACGATCGTCCACCACTTATTGAGTTTAACTACCATAATGGCTACCACTCTGGTATCCCAATGATTCCGTACAAAACTGGTAGAGTAAGACGTGTAAGTCCCCTATTGGATGAGTAGATGTTAGAAAGACTAAGCTAAAAAGGCCCCGACATGATTAAGCAAGCTATTGACTAAAAGCCCAGAGTCGGTAGGAATGATATACAGATAATCGACATCGACATACAAAGTTCAAACTGATGATTGGATGTTCATAGCTGGGTCACCTAGAAAAGAAAACTTAACCCAGAATATGTTAGACTATATCAAGTTGCTCATAAGGTGGGCAACATGGCTGGTAAGTTGAGCTTACCACCTTATTTGGAAACTATACGCCCAGTCCATCAGATAGGAATGCTTCGCAAGGGTACTGATGAGTCACCCAGGGTATATTCCATGGCTGATGTCTAGGAGATGGAATCCTGTGTGAAAAAAAACCTATCGCCATCTTAGATCGGCAAATTGGAAGATTGTAGACTAAAGACGTGCCTTTCGTCAAGATATGGTGGAAAAACCAAAACCAGAAAGAGGATGACCGGGGAAACTAAAGAGAAAATGAAACACAAGTATTCACACCTGTAACCGATGTCTATAGGTAACCCAAACTCCTGAAATACGTATATTAAGTACTTGTATGGAAGTATGTGTTAGGGAAATAGGAAAGAATCTCCCTACGGTCTGTATAAAGTTCTAAGGGAAGTTTTGTTTAACATTCAGGGATGAATGTTCTAAAGGGGGGAAGGATGTTACACCCCACACTTTTAAACTTGGAATGTCTTATAAGTTCCTTAGACAGTATCATGTGAGCCGGATATGCTACGACACTATCAAACGACTCTAAGGAAAGGAGAATGTGATACCCCATAGTAGAGAAGGTTGGAAATAGAGTCATAAGAATCCGAAAGGAATTGGAGGCTAAGTAATGAGTCGTTGAACTCGATTTACCTACGTAAGCTACTAACTTGGAAGTCTTACATACTTAAGATATTGGCTTACATACCAAGCTTGTGTAGCATGGATGGCATAGACTCTTAAAATAAGATGAGATTACGAACCCACGAGGAAAAGAAAAAAATAATGTAGAGCCAATGAGAGGGTGAAACGTGGCAGCACCTAAAGCAAGCAGGTGACCCACCTGCTTGGGGGAGGTGGGCCCCACTGCCATGTGTCAGCCCCTCCTTCAGCGCATGGATGCAGTGGCCCAATAGGGGCTGGACATGTGTCACCTCTAGGGGATGACATGTGTCACTCCCTAGGACCACATATATATGTGTATATACATCATACACTTCATTTCTTATTCCAAATTTCCAACCAAAGTGAAGAGAAAACAAACCCTAAAAGTAGAGAGGAAAATATGACGGCTTAGAAGGAAAAATAAGGTAAGTCCCGATTTCATTCTGTAAATTAATTATCTAGCATGTACCATGATGATATGGAAGTATTAGTAGTATAAAATTAGGGCTGGACAAGCTGCCATGACGTTACAACGCGCTAAAAAAAGTTCCAAGGCACAATTTTGGAGAGTTCTAGCCAATTCCGGGAAAGGTAAGGTATTCCTCTCTAATTTGAAGTTTATGATATTATTATAGGGTGTATTACACACCTTGTGTGCTGATGGAAGTTGGGTAAAAGTCGTAAAATGTATGACGTTAGAAATAAATGAAATTATAGTCGTTATAGTTGAATTGTCGTCGAAGTAAAGTATTGTTCTTGTGAGTTGTTGATGCAGGGGTGTGGTGTGTTGTTGCAGGGCCTAAATATGTTCTAAAGAGGTTTAAGGTGCTGCTGGTTGCAACAACATGACCCCTCATTTCGTATAATTAAAGGTGTTACAAAATAAAGGCTAGACACCCTATTTTGGATATCGTATTTGTCAGCAAGTCGTTTTGATTTTGTATTGTGTAATGTTGGTGTGAATTGCTTATATACATGTTGCAGGTTGTTGTTGTTGGTTGGCTGTAGGTATTAGGAGTGGAATTGGAAATTCGGATAGGTCACATTATAAGGGAGGTGCTGCCCAATTTTCGTTAACGCCTTAACTAGTTAAGGAACTAGTCAAGAAGGCGAGCAAAGGGATGAATGCTATGAATACTCGTGGGTAGTCTAAGTTGCTGAAAAGTCTAAGGTTGTTAACACTTGCATTACTTCCATGTTAAATAGGTTTCGAGGACAACGACGTGAACACGATTAAGGGGAGTCCATAAGAGGTATGTGAAGCTTGTCTTGGTATGTTTTTGGTATAGGTATGTAAAGCCTATCTTTTCTTGTTTTGGGCATGTCTTTGTCTTAGTTGTAATTTGAATATGATCTGAGCTCTGGGGTAACTCCATTCTTAAACCTCTCTTATTTACTTCTGAATATTGAACTCCTACAGTAGTTGAACTATTTCCCTGGAAACTTTTATATGTTAAAGAGGTACCAAATGTACAGGCTCCAAGTCTTAAAGACTATACGAGATTAGGTGTCTTTGATTCCATAAATGATTTGAACCTATGTTAATACATGTCTAGGGTCCCCGAGATTACTTTTGAGACAGCCTATAATGGCATTTAGAGGACACTCAAGATGACTACACCGTTACTCGGGTCCTCAAATAAAAGGTTAACTTTCTTATTTTGTCGAGTCTCTGATAATGATTTAAATTGCATATAGTTACTCACTACTCTACTCGTGTATACTGTAACCCTTCTTTCACCGAGTCCCCAGCCGGGTACATTATCATGCATAATTCACTGCATCACTCACCGATCCCCTCACTAGAGGGCCAGGTACGTATGTATATATGATGATGTGTTGTAATAAGGTGGTGATGGCGCCGGGCCTATGATGTTCCTATAGATGTGATTCACCGGACCCCTGAAAGGGCCGGCTATATTGTATAAATTGAGAATGCATGCTTTTGTGATTCACAGAGTATAGGTACATATCTTCGATTTGATAATTTGTTCCCTTGCTTCTCTATTTCGAATATACCTCTAGTGTATTATGTTACATTTTACATACTCAGTACATATGTCGTACTGACCCCCTTTCTTGGGGGCTGCGTTCATGCCCGCAGGTGCAAATATAGGTTTTGGGAGTCTGTCAGCTTAAGATTCCATGCAGCTCAGTTGGAAGAGGCTCCATTGTATCGAGGCCTAGTTTTTGATACTGTCCATTGTTGTATAAAATTGTTTTCTCCATTCGGGGGTACGGCGGGGGCCTTGTCCCGCCATATATTGTCATTTACATATTTAGAGGTCTGCAGACATGTATATGTGGGTTGTGTATGTCAGTTTGATTTAGCTGGGTCTACATGACATATGATATATGTTATTATGTTATGGCAGCCTTGTCGGCTTGTGTGCCCTGTCATGTTGTGATACAAATGAAAATGGCTATATGTTTATGAAAATATTATCGCTCAGTGGGGCTCTATTACATGATATTGTTTTATTTACAGTTCAATTTGACCATAGTTGATAGATAGGTATAGAGGGGTCTAGGTCGGACCCCAGTCATGGCCTACGGGGTTGAGTCGTGATAATATTTTATCACAAAATCAACCACTTCCTGAAAAGACTTTGCTGAAGCAACCACCTATAATGCTGTAATCTATAAATGTGACCTTAATCCATTCGCAAAGTTGAGAATCCACTCCTCTAGACTAAAGCAAAGCTGAGTAGCATATCTGGTTAAGGCATAAACTTGGCCTAATATGCCTCTACGAACATCCTCCATTGATTTATATTCAGGAACTTATCTCTCCTCCTTTCCCTCAAGGTTCGGGGAATATATACTTCTCCACGAGAAAGTAAGAAAAAGCTGCCCAAGTGATAGTTGGTGCCTATATTGGTCACCACTCAAAATGAGACAGCCACCACATTTTGATGTCTCCCTGAAACTTGTATGTCACAAATTCAACACCAATTCTCTCTACTATAGCTATCTTATGAAGCAACTCATGACAATAAACAAGGAAATCATAGGCATCCTCATAATCAGTACCCTTGAAGATCGGGGATTTTAACTTCAAGAACTTAATAAAGAGATCATGTTGGTTACTAGTCATTAACTGCATTGTAGTTAATCCTGAAGGCATGGTTGTTCCTAAGGATGCATTCATGCGGGGAGAAACAATATGTTGTACTCCTAGAATATGAGGTGATGGGGGCGCTTTCCCAAATCATATAACCCACTGAGAAAGGTTAGAACCTTCTAAATCATCTTTAGCGTAGGCAGGGGTGGTGCTTCTTTCTCATGAACCTATTTATCCTCCATCTTAACATCCTCTCTAGCTACCTCATCCGCCGATAAAGAGGTTGCTGCTCTTTCCCTGCCTGGCCCAACTGCCTGACCTTTGCCCCGAGTGGGCTTTCTCCTACAACCTATACCACAGCCTCTCATTGCTACTCCCCTCTATCTAAAGCCCCAACAGCTGGCTCAAGTGCTCCTGTTGCTCTAACTCTAACCATTTGTGAAAAATAAAGTGAAGAAGGTAAAACACCAATTTGACCAATCGATCTACACGGGGAATACCCTGAATCTGAGTGCCATCAATAAATCACTCCAGCTCGAACCACATCCAACTAGAATCAATGAATAGACTTCTAGAACCAAGAATAAAGTGATATGGAGCTGATAAAATTGGGGAATTATAGATATACAGCTATAAAGGTTGTGTCACTGCACTATCTAAGTCCCATACTATAAGACTCAAGTCTGCTATATCAATCTACAAGGAACTAAGCCGTCCGAAGCAATGATGAATAAGTTTCAAGGCCTAATGACTCCAAAAATATGCAAGTGTATGGAAATCACTAGTCTAAGCCTAGAATGAGGCCAAACTTGCTTTCCAAACATAAAACAAACACACAATACAAAACACGAAGTATAGATAATCAACAAAAATAGGAGACATGCTATAATAGCCTGAATTTCCCAAAAATAGAGTGTAAGGCATGAATTCTAGGAATTTAGCATTCTCGACACCCAACTACCCCAAATGTCACACAATTCAATATCAAAATGCTTAACCATGCTCAGTCTAAAGCGGAGAAAGTCATAGCCTACCTGTAGGCTAACCGCGCGTGCTTCAACTCAAAATGCTTTTACGTTGTCAAAAATAGAATCATAATATCAATACGGTCATTTTAACACTAAAATTACTAAATTCAAATACAGACAGATTTGGAGTCAAAGACGAGATTGTGGGACCCACTCTAAAAATTTTAGAAAAAAATTTGTAAAAAGGTCCTAAACACTACCCCAAACATGAGTTTCAAAATAGAACATAATTCGAGGCTGGAATCAGCAAGAAACACAACATGCAAGAATTCACCATTTGTAAGCTAATATTTAACAATGACAGCAGGTATTTTTTCTGATCTACCTCAAAAAAGGGTCTCCAATACTTTCCGAACACTAACCAACACCGCCATGACAATTTCGGATGCACAATACTTTGAATCACTAAATTTGGACTTATATCAGAGGAGAAATCAAGTTTTAAAATTTGAAACTTCTGAAATGCATCCTTGATCTTAATTCAAAGACAAAGAATTTAATCTTCGCGAACGCCAAGTAGAGGTACCCTTCGCAAATGCGGCCAGGGGCTCACAATTGTGAAGGCCAAGGACATAAATATCCATGATCGTAGACAATGGTCCGGGAACGCGAATGCCTAACTGGTTCGTGATTTATGAATGTGACCATGAGGACCCGCAAATGCCAATGCCAAAGGTTACCTACACCAGGAACAACTGATTTTTCCAACTTTAAATCCCCGACAGGGTGCTCAAAATTCATTCACAATAACATGAACGTAAACGAGATATGCTAACCCATCAAATTCAATGTTTCGAACTCAATCGCGCATTCAAAATTTCCATATGAGGTAATTTTAATGAAAAGTGTGTCTCACACTCAAGTGTCATTTTTAGCCAAATTTCACTATGGGCTTTTGGATTAGACTGGAAGCCTCGTGTAGCGAACAAAGGGTCATTCTATACCAAAATCAACATTCTGGAACTAACCGCGCTGACGGGATTTTCATCCGGGCATGTTTAATAAGAATTTTGGGCAAAGTCAAACTTAGACCAAATTTCAAAGGCTAAAGCGCCAAATAGCCCCAAACTCATACTGATTGCCTCGATACTCATGCCGACTATGCTACTTGCTTAATTTGACCATTTTAGAGATGATGAAATCATCAGAATTCTATTCTGAGGTTGTTTACCTAAAGTAATGAATGAAGTAAACTTTTCAAGTTATAAAAGCTCCAACACAAGAAAACTGGCCTAAAACCCAAACGAACGACCATGTGACCAAATAGTCAGTGTGAACAAGTCATAAATGAGTTGAGGTCGGTACAAAAATGCTCAAAATGATGAGATAAATGCTTTAATTCAAAAATGACCCAGAGGGTCATTATATGATAAATCCAACCTCAATCTCCTTATTTACCGAAAGGAAATCAGGATTAGCACCATTGATGCGTCCATTTATGATGTAATAATATTTGCCTTGCTGAAATTCTTTTTCCAAATTTACAATATGATCATCACAAACTATATCATTAACTTTTGTGCCCTGTAGAATGTTTTAAACATGTAATGGTTACAATATATATGTAATATGTAGACAATATAAAATACAATAAAAATAAGCAATAATTGTTACTTCTTAATTAACTAATGTCACAGTCTTTAAGGTACCTTTGTTTGTTCCTCTTTTATACTCTTTTGTTGCTCTACTTCTGATGACAAATACTTTTATTATCCAGTAAGAATCTTATCTTCTTAAGGTATTAATTAGAATAATTTCACTAATGAAATCCTTTTTAGAATCCATTGCAACATTATCTTCGCTAATCAAATTCTTTTTAGAATCCATTGCACAATTATCTGAAATAAATCATTCACGTAAATTATAATAAGAATAGTATATAAATTAATAACAAATAAAATTTGATGATATAAAAATATTAGTGTACTTCAACTGTTATTTTGCCTAAATTGATGAAATTTGTGAATATAGGACTATGTTAGTTATAAGATATTGTGAATACATGAATATGTCAATATTAGACTCCACTAACTTAAATAATAACATGATCTAACTTGAATTAAGCAACTTAAGTTGGCATAACAATTAATATTGTTGTCTTCAAATCAAGAATACGAAAAAGAATGGTAGAACATAAAAAATGAAAGATATAATGTAAAATAAAAAAAACCTAAAAATTAAATCAAAGTGACGACAAAATTATAGAATAAGATGCAGGACCAATCGATGAATTGAAACAAATTGTAGGAAATATTGATGAATAAGTTTATGAAATTAGAAAATCTTTTATAGTAGTAGAGCAGTCACAAACCAAAAAGGATAGAAATTCATATTTCACCGTATTTAGTACAAAACTTCTTTGCATATAATTAGGATTTGTATATTTTTTTACTGACCCTCTAGGTCATTTTAGAAATAAAACATTCATTTCATCGTTTCGAGCATTCCTATAGTGATCCCAATTTATTTATGACTTGTTGGCACTGACTGTTTGGTTGCCTGGTCGTTCATTTGGATTTTAGGTCTGTTTTCCTATTTTGAAGCCTTCATAACTTGAAAAAATGACTTCAGTCATAACTTTGGAAAACAACCTCATAATGGAATTGTGACGATTCATTATCTTCGAACTGGCCAAATTACGCTAGTGGAATGGTCGAACTGAGTATCGAGGCAATCGATACGAGTTTGAGGTCATTTAGCGCTTTTGCCTTTGAAACTTGGCCCATGGTTGACTTCGGTCAATATTCTTGGAAAATACACCCGGATAAAAATTTTGACAGCGCAGTTAGTTTTGAAATGGTGATTTTGGTATATAATGACCTTTCGTTTGCTTTCCAAGGCTTCCAAATTAATCCCGAGGTCCGTTGTGGAATTTGGCTCAAAATGGAATTTAGGTATGGGACCTACTTTTCATTAAAATGACCTCGTATGGGAATTTTAAATGCGCCATTGAGTTCAGAACATCGAATATGGTGGGGTAGCAGATCTCATTTGCTTGCATGAGGTTTCGAACGAATCCCGAGTATCCTGTTAGAGAATTTGACATGCTAACTTCTCTTTTGCACCAATTGGGTCTGATGCCATTGGAAAAGTGACAACTCCTTGAAAAAGAGAGTGACGCTAAAGTGTCCAAGAGGTCCCTAAAGCGACCATCCCTCTTGGGTGGGTGTCACTTAAGTGACAGGCCCGTCGCTAAAGTGACCTGATATCGCTAAAGCGATGCTCGCCTTTTTGAGGTGGTCGCTTAAATGACCAGTGGGTGTTCACTTTTAAGACACCTGAAGCCCGTTTAAGTCCAATTTCTAGCATTACTCTTAGAACTTTTAAATATGAATTCTCCTTCAATTCTTGGGCGTCGAGCATGTTAAATTTCTAGAATTCATGTCCTAGGCATTATTTTTGGTAAATTATTGGGCTATTAAAGCATGATTCCTATTATTGTTGGTTATCCCTACCTTGTGGTGTGTTCTGTGCCATTGGTTTATATATTTAAATGCATCTTTGGCCTTAGTCTAGGCTTAAACTAGTGTTTCCTTAGACTTGCGTGATTTTGGTCCCGTTGGGCCTTACAACTTCTTTGACGTCATTCAGAAAGCTTAGCTATCAGACTTGAGTCTGATAGTTTGAGCTTTAGCTAGGCAGTAACACATCTTGGAAACCTTACCTCCATAATGTCCTATTATCATATCGGTCTCATGTAACTTGGTTCTTGATTCTAGAAGTCTTTTCGGTGATTCTGATTGAATATTATTCAAGGGGAAGTCGTGTTTTGATGGATCCCAGTTTGGGGGTACTCCCCGTGATGCTCGGTTGGCCGCTGATCCTAATTCTAACCTACTCGCTATTGTTCTTGGTTCAAGTCCCCAACTCACTCCCTCAGGAAGAGTTCAAGCCGCTGCCTTGGTATTATTGTCTTAGTTCAAGTCCGTCGCTCCTCACTTAGCCATGATTTGAGCCCACCACCTTTATATATCCTTGTTTCAAGTCTTTCACTCCTCACTTAGCCACGGTTAGAGCCCACCGCCCTTACATAGCCTCGATTCCAGTCCATCGCTCCTTACTTGCTTTGGTTCAACTCCTTAGCAACTACAACTCAGTTCAAGTCCTAGGTTTATTTTATACGTGGTTCAAATCCATGCTTATTTATCATCGAGCTTCAATTCCTTGGTTTTTTTAATATCTCAACTCAAGTTACTGATTCTCTAATGAATCTTAGGATCAAGTCCTTATCTACTCTCAAATTTGGGTTAAAGTTTTAGGCTTTCAAGATTGTTTGGTTCAAGTTTGGGAAATTGGTGGCATTATTGGAACTTTATCAAATCCATTCATCTTACCTCAACCATCCTTACTCCTATTAGGCTTAGTTAGTTTCTTTCTCTTTGTGTGTTGAGTATGCTCGTGAACATACCTAAATTTACTTCTTGCCTTGTCTTTGGTTGTGATTAATTTCTTCTATTTCTTCTACTTTATCTTACCTTGCTCAGTTGGCCTATGATGTCCACTTGATACCTGTTATTTTGATACTCATACCATACTCTATATCTATTTTTGTGATGCAAGTTCGAGTACTAGCTATCGACATTGATTTGAAGCAGTTGTTGTCTTGATCAGAGGTGAGGGTGATCACATATCATTCTAGAGTTACCCGTCTCCCTCTATACATATATTTTACCTGTCTTTTGCTTTTTGAGACAACCATGTTTCTGTGGTCCACTTTGGGGACTTGTACTCTTTTTGTAGTAGCTTTGTACATGTGACTTCCAGATTCTAGGAGGATATTTTTGTAGATATTTAATTTATCTTTCTCCTTTCAGTTATGTTCTTGTTATTTCATTTCTATTTTAGATGTTTGTTTGGTATTTTACCCTGATATCCCATTACTCGTAGTTTCAGAATATAGCTCAGCTTGCCTACTGGTGGGTTGTATAGTAGGCGTCATCATGACTTAGGAAATTGGGCCGTGACAAGTTGGTATCAGAGCCCCAGGTTCACCAGTCTCACTTGTATAAAGCTAACATCTGGTATGGTCCTACCGATTGGTGTAGAGACATCCATGACTTATCTTCTGAGGGCTATGGAATGTCTTTAGGAATATGTCTCTTTTATATCACTATTATGTAGTATGTGTCTTATTGGTTTCTGGAAATCTCACTTGTCCCACTCTTTTACGGGAATAGCTCACACGTGTGCTAGAGGTGGAGGCCGACCTTGATGTCATTCTAGGGCTACAGCTCCAACCAAGGACAAGGAGTAGACTTTAGAGCCGGAGGTGGAGCCATTTGTAACTCTAGTACATTATCAGTCGATGGGGCTATGACCAACCCAGCTACCACCTGCGTCAGCTGGAGGTCTTGACCTTTAGGCCATGCTCACTCAAAGACTAGTTGCTATTAGGGGTATATAACATGCACCAACTCTTACTGCTCAATTGCCGCAGACCAGCCTACCCCAAAGGCACTAGTTGTTTAACAGCCGCTGGCACCTGCCGCTCAGCTTGATGATGTAGAGGGTGTCATACCACTTTAAGAGCAGAAGATGCTCAGGGTGTTCCTTAGACTATCCCCACCGAGGTTTTTTGGGGTTGTGGGTGAGGATGCCCACGAGTTTCTACTTTCTTGCCGAGTGTGGCTGCAGACTTTAGGTCTAGTGGAGTCGAAAGGAGATGACTTCACTGCTTATTACCTAGACGGTCCTACCCAATAGTGTTAGCATTCATATTTGGAGACTAGGCTAGATGTATCTCTACCAGTGTCATGGGTTGAGTTTTCAAAGGCCTTCTTAGCTTATTTTATTCCCTGGAGCATCAAAGATCAGCTTTGAGATTAGTTTTCATGGTTGGAGCAGGGCTCCATGACCGTATTGGAGTATGAGGCCCGATTCCCAAAGTACTCTGAACATGCCTCCATGATCTTACCTATTGTGAAAGAGAGAATTTAGTGCTTCATCAGAGGTTTGAGGCTTCAGGTATAGATTAAGACTCAGTCATTAGTCTCAGTGGGCCATTTATTTTGGATATGATAGACCATGCCCGCATGCTTAAGTAGCTCCATCGTAAGGCCCAAGAGGGCAATGACAACAGAGCTAGGTAGGAGGTAGGTGATTCTTTAGTAGTGTATTAAGTCTTTAGATTGTGCGTGGTGACTATTCAGGGGCGAGAAACTAGGATTGATCTTATCTTATTTGATATGGTGGATTTTGATTATATTCTAGGCATGGACTAGTTATCCTCTCACCGTGCGGTCTTGGATTACTATAAAGATCATTACCTTAGCGATGCCTGGTATTCCACCAGTGGTATGGCAGGGCTCTTGTAGTCGCACACCTATTGGGGTGATATTTTATGTTCGATCTGAGAGGTTAGTGGCTAGCAGATATTTGGCATACTTGTCTTGTGTTATGGATGTGAGTAGGAAAGGCCCTACGATTAATTCAATACCTATAGTCTCAGAGTTTGCAGATGTGCTTCTTGCCGATCTTCTTGGCCTTCCTCCAGATTGCGATATTGACTTTGTCATTAATGTTGATTCGGGTACTCATCCTATTTCCATCCTACCATGCTTATGGCCCTCATAGAGCTCAAAGAGATTAGTGTTCAGCTTTAGGATCCTTGGAAAAGCGATTCATTTAGCCTAGTGTATCGCCTTGGGGTGCCCTAGTCCTATTTGTTAAGAAGAAGGACGGTACTATGTGGATGTGTATTGATAATAGGTAGTTGAACAAAGTGACGGTGAAGAAACGTTACCCCATGCGAATGATTGATGACCTATTTGACCAGCTTCAGGGTGCCGAGGTATTTTCTAAGATTGATTTGAGATCTCGCTAACACCACTTAAGGATTAGGTCAGCAGACATCCCTAAGACCGTATTTAGGACTCGTTACGACCACTATGAGTTCCTAGTTATGTCTTTAGGGTTGACTAATGCCCTTGCAGCATTCATGGACCTGATGACTCAGGTATTTAGGTCATACTTGGACTCATTTGTCATAGTCTTCATTGAAGACATTCTGGTATACTCACAGAGCTGGGATGAGCATGAGTAGCATTTGAGAGTAGTGCTCCAAACTTTCAGAGATCAGTGGCTTTATGCCAAGTTCTGAAAGTGCGAGTTTTGGCTTGAGTTCATAGCATTATTGGGGCACGTGGTATCCAAGGATAAAATTATGGTAGATCCGATGAAGATTGAGGCTATTCGTGATTAGGCCATGCCCACCTCTATGACTAACATTCGTAGCTTCATTGGATTGGCAGGGTACTACAAGCACTTTATTGAGGTGTTCTTTACTATAGAGGCACCTCTTACTTAAATGACTCACCAAGATGTTCTGGTTGTATGGTCGGAGGAGTATGAGAGGAGCTTTCTGAGGCTCAAGCAGTTTCTTACCATCGCTCCTATATTGACCCTTCTAGTTAAGGGCGAGGGATTCACCATTTATTGTATCCAATATTGGTTTGGGTTCTGTACTGATGCAGTAGGGATGGGTTATTTCTTATGCTTCAAGGCAGGTTAAGCTTCATGAGAGCAACTACCTCACTCATGACTTAGAGTTGGCGGTAGTAGGTTTTTCACTTAAGCTTTTGTGGCACTATCAGTATGGAGTTCAATTCAAGATTTACACTGATCACATGAGCCTTCAGTATATTATGATCCAGAGGGATCTTAATTCGAGGTAGCACCACTAGATTAACCTAAAGGACTATGATCTCTCTAATATCTACCATTTGGGCAAGGTAAATGTAGTAGGAGATGCCTTGAGTTGGAAGGCGGTGAGTATGGATAGTGTATCCTTCCTTTCTACTATGGACCGACCATTAGCTTTGGACATCTTATCCTTATCTAACCAGATGATTTGACTTTACATCTTTGATTCCTAGTTTGTGTTAGCCTATGTCGGAGCTCAGTCATTGCTATTGGACTGAATTCATAACTATCAGTTTGAGGATGAGGATTTAGTTGTATTTTGAGATCAAGTTTTGGGAGATGACACTGACCTAGCTACTTTAGATTCAAATGGGGTATTGAGGTTTGTTGGTCATCTATATTTTTTTTTTTTTTTTTTTTTTTTTTTTTTTTTTTTTACGGGAACAGACCCTACACGAGGCTCCCACCTCTCGTGCACAGTCAGGGGTTAAGCAACACCCCCAAGCCTTAACATAAATAATCAAAATAAAAATACAAGGAGGGGGACATAAACCTTACCTCCGATCCTATGGTGGTTCATAAGTCGGCTAACCTATTAAGGTCGGCTAACTCATCCCCGATACAAAAAAGAAACTAACTATAACTAGAAAGCATTAAACCTGTGAGAGGACTCCTCCCGGTACAATTCAACTATGAAAGCATAAATGAGGGAGACTCTCCCCTTCCATGAGAAAAAAGAAAAGTAACCTACACTAGTCCTATTCAACTATGCTACGTACCAGACATAGCTACATTGAAGAAGAACAAGCATACGAAACTTCTATCTCGCATGGGATGGGAAATTCCTTTCATCTTTTCTCCTTTTAGTCTTGTCGTACCAAGTAAATCCAGGTGAAGTGTGCCTTTGTATCAGCATCATGATTACCAGCTATGGAGGTTGAAAGGAAGGAAGTAGCTGCATGGTGGTCCAAATGTATGGTTGCTGCAGACCTGTACCTGCACAGCCAAACAAGACCAACAATACATTCAACCAAAGAGGTGTGCAAGCTGCTGTAGCATTAGCTTGTATTTGTTCCTTGGCTGCTGCAAGTTGGTGGAGCTGTTGCAGCTGTTGATGGAATGCATCCAAGGCTGCCAATCTGCAGGTGGCTGCAGGTTCCCTAGGCTGCTTGTTGGTCTTTGTTTTGAGGTGGTTAGGCCTCTTGGAGCACCTGCACAAAATAACAAAACCAACAAACTTGTATATGTTTCTTGTCTGCTGCAGGTTGATGGAGTTGTTGCTGGAGTGTGTTAGTAGTGGAGAATGTGTTTGGCAAGCTGAGGGTGCTGCTCCAAAGCAGCCCCAAGATACTGCAGTCCTTTTAGCAGTCTGCCAGCTGCATTGGTCATCTATATGTTCAAAGAATTGGGGGTTTGATTTAACTGATCCTTAGTGAGGCCTATTCCATTCGAGCACTGCTAAGATATATCGTGACTTGAGGTAGCATTACTAGTGGAGCGACATGAAGATTGATATTATGGATTAAGTGTCGCGTTGTTTGATTTTTCAGCAGGTTAAGGCCGAGCATTTGAGTGGAAGTGGGAGTAGATCACCATGAATTTCAATGTAGGGTTTTCTCGCATGTCCTGTGGTCTTGATAGTATTTTGGGTCATCATGGATCGATTAACCAAATTAGCACCCTTCTTTCTAGTTCATACTTCCTGCAGTGCTGAGAGGTTGGCTCGTATGTATATTCAAGAGGTGGTTTACCTTCATGGTGTGCATGTTTTTATCATATCAGACCAAAGCTCATAGTTCACATCTAGCTTTTAGAGGACTTTTTAGGACGAGTTAGGTGCCCGTGTCGACCTTAGCAGAGCTTTCCACCCGTAGACTAATGGCCAATTGGAGCACACTATTCAGGTTCTTAAGGATATGTTGTGGGCTTGTGTTATTGATTATAGGGGTTAGTGGGATCAACTTTTTCCCTTGACAGAGTTTGCATACAACAGCAACTACCACTCTAGTATTCAGATGGCCTCATTTGAGGCCTTATATGGTAGGCATTGTCTCTCTCTGGTTGGTTGGTTTGAGTATACAAAGCCCAGGCTATGCAGTTCAAACTTGATGGAGGAGGTCTTAGATTAGTGAGGGTGATTCATGATAGGCTCAAGACAGCTCAGAGTAGACACCAGAGTTATGCGGATCATAGGCGTTGACCATTAAGATTTTTTTATCGGTGATAGGGTGTTCCTCAGTGTATCGCCCATGAAGGGCGTGATTAGATTTGGGAGGTAGAGCAAGCTTAGACCCAGGTATATTGGTTCTTTTGAGATATTAAGGGTTGTTGGTGAGGTTACATATGTCTTAGCTTTGCCTCCGGCATTTTATGCTATTCATTTGGTCTTTCATGTTTGGATGTTGTGTTGGTGTATGAAAGACATGACCCATATGCTTCAGCATAACATGGTTGACTTGGATGATCGTTTGAGATACATTGAGGAACAAGTTGCTATTTTGGCCAGAGATGTCAGGCAATTGTGATCCAGTGCCATTCATGTAGTTAATATCCGATTGGAGGCATCGTCCTATTGAAGAGACTACTTGGGAGACCGAGCATGAGATGAGGGCAAAGTTCCCTAGCTTTTTTGAGCCTTAAGGAACTTCTTGACTCTTACTTTCGCAGACAAAAGTTCTTTTAGTAGTGGATGTTATAATGACCCTCCAGGTTATTTTAGAAATAAATCACTCATTTCATCATTAAGAGTATTCCTATAGCGATCCCAAGTCATTTATGACTTGCTAGCGCTGACTATTTGGTTGCCTAGTCGTTCATTTAGGTTTTAGGCATGTTTCTTTATTTTGGAGCTTTTATTACTTGAAAAGTGGACTTCGGTTAAAACTTCAAGAACCAACCTTAAAATGACATTTTAACAATTCCATTAGCTCTAAAATGGCCAAATTAGGCTAGTAGCGTGGTCAGCATAAGTATCGAGGCAATCGGTACGAGTTTGAGACCATGTGGTGCTTTTTCCTTTGAAACTTGGCCCATGGTTGACTTTGGTCAACATTCTCTAAAAATGCACTCGGATGAAAATTTTTATAGTGCGGTTAGCTCCGTAATGTTGAGTTTGGTCTAGAACGACCCTTTGTTTTCTTTCCGAGGCTTTTGCTCTAATTCTGAGGTCCATTGTGGACTTAGGCTCAAAATGACACTTGGGTGTAGGATCTACTTTTCATTAAAATGACCTCGTATGGGAATTGCGAATATGCCATTGAGTCCAAATCATCGAATTTTGTGGGGTAGCATATCTCATTTGCTTGCACAGGATTTTGAACGAATCTTGAGCACCCCATAGGAGAATATGGCATGCTAAGTTCACTTTTTCACAATATGGGGGTAGTTCTATCGCTAAATGACTCATGTTCACTAAAGTGCATACCGCTAAAGTGGCCAGGATATCGCTAAAACAACCAGCCCTCTTAGGCGGGTGTCGCTTAAGCGACAAACCTGTTGCTTAAGCGACTGGTCGCTCAACGACTTGGTGTTGCTAAAGTGGTCGCTTTCCGACACCTAAGGCTCGTTTAAGTCAAATTTCTAGCATTACTCTTAGAACTTTGAACTATGAATTCTCCTTCAATTCCTGGAGATTTGGACGATTCAAAAGGATAAGTTACGTGGATTTTTAGGGAAACCCAGTGAAGTGTTCAAAATAAAGATTTGAGGCTTCCCTTGAGGTAAATTTCCCTTTTCTCCCTGCGAGTTTAATGTTCTTAAAGCTAAATATAAATGTTGATGCATGCTTGGATTATAGCTGATATTTTGTGTGAATTGTGTTCCTTTTTGGAACATGAGCTCGGGATAGTAATTGGAGCCCACTTTCAGAGTAAATTTTGTAAGTTACAGAGCGGGTCCTATAATTCCCAACTTTTGACTCTAAAAGTAGCCTGTCTCCCAATTCGATAATTTTAGTTTCATAACGACCGTATTAATATTGTTATTCTATTTTTTATAGTGTGGCAGCGTTCGGAGGCAGATCGATAGGGAAAACCGCCAATTCTATGAGTTAGATTGCGTGTGGTCGACCTACAGGTAGTCTACGGTTTTTCCTATTTGTAGACTAAGCATGATTAGGCAATTGTATACTCTATTATATGAGCTTGGAGGGTTTTAGGAATAGAGCATGCTAAATTCCTAGAATTCATGTCCTAGGCATTATTTTTGGGAAATTGTTGTGTTGTTAAAGCATGAATCCTATTATTGTTTGTTATCCCCACCTTGTGGTGAGTGCTATGTCGTTGTTTTATATATTTGAACATATGTTTGTCCTTATTCTAGGTGTAGACTAGTGTTGCCTTTGAGTTGCGCAATTTTGGTGCCGTTGGGCTTTAGAAGTTCTCCGACGTCATTCTGATAGCTTAGCTCATTGTAGACTGATATAGAAGACTTGAGTCAGATAATATGAGATTTAGCTATGTAGTAACACAACTTGGGAACCCTACCTCCATAATGTCCAATTCTCTTATCGTTCCTATGTCTCTTGGTTCTAGAAGTCATTTTGGCGATTCTAGTTGGATGTGATTCGGGCGAAAGTAGTATTTTAATGGTTCTCGGTTTGGGGGTTCTCCTCATGATGCTCAGTTGGTCGGTGATCCTAATTTTGACCTACTCGCCGTTGTTCATGGTTCAAGTCCCCAACTCACTTCCCAGGGCAGGGTTCAAGCCCCTGCCTTGGTATTATTGCCTCAATTCAAGTTCTTCTCTACATTTTGTCATGGTTCAATCCCATCTCCTTTATATAGCCTTTATTAAAGTCCTTTTCTCCTCACTTAGCCACGGTTCGAGCCCTCAGCTACTACTACCCAGTTCAAGTATGAGGTCTCTTTTATACGTGGTTCAAATCCATGCTTATCTATCATCGAGGATCAAGTTCTTGATTCTCTAGTGAATCTTTGGATAAAGTTCTTATCAACTCTCAGCTTTGGGTTAAAGTTTCAGGCTTTCAGTATGGTTTGGTTCAAGTCCAAGAAATTGGTGGCATTATTGGAACTTTATTGGATCCTTTTATCTTACCTCAACCATCCTTACTCCTGTCGGGCTTATGCGAGTCCATTCAGGTTGTTACCTTAGACTTGTGCACGAGCATACCCATCGGGTTTATGGTAGCCCGACGAATTTAGCTAGTTTCTTTATCTATGTGTTGAGTACGCTCGTGTACATACCTACATTTAATTTTTTCCCTGTCTTTGGTTGTGATTAGTTTCTCGCATTTTTGTTTACTTTTGCTTACCTTGCTCAGTCGGCCTATGATACTTACTGTGTAGCTGCTGTTTCGGTACTTATACTACACTTTGCATCTGTTTTCGTGATGTAGGTCCAAGTACTAGCTATCGGCGTTGATTCGAGCTAACTATTGTCTTGATCGGAGGCGAGGGTGAGCATATAACATTCTGGAGTTACTGGTCTCCCTCTATACATATATTTTGCCTGCCTTTTACTTTTTGAGATAGCCCTGTTTTTGTGGTCTACTGTTGGGACTTGTACTCTTTTTGTAGTAGCTCTATACATGTGACTTCGAGGTTCTGGAAGGGATCCTTTTGTTTGTATATATTTCATTTATCTTCCTCTGTTCAGTTATCCTCTTGTTATTTCATTTCTATTTTAGCTGTCTACTTGGTAATCTACCCTAACATTCCATTACTCACAGTTCTGGGATATGGGTCGGCTTGCCTACTGGTGGGTTGTATAGTAGGCGCCAACATGACTTGGGAAATCGGGTCATGACAATTTTATTATTCTTTTTGCTTTAGTCTTTCAAATAAAAAGGCATGACTAAACCGTAGTATTACTAAATAATGAGTATTTTATATGGATATGATTATTGGATTAGGATTACCGTAGTATTACAAAATAATGAGTATTTTATATGGAATTGGATTAGGATTTTGATTACAATTTTTTTGAAATGTTTTCCGTGTTCCTTGCATGTTTTTGTTAGTATTTTTTAGCTACTTTTTTTGGATAATTATTTCTGGAAGTTTTAACAAAACCATTTCATATTATTTTGGATATTTGTTTTGACAATGTTAGTTGGAAAAGGATTCTTCATGTAGGAATTTAATCATGATAAGAAAATCTTTTAAATTTATTTCTTTATTATATTTATTATTGTCAATATTTAATATCATTGAAATAATGGTATATTAATGTCACGGTCAAAAATGGTTCATTAATGGCACCCACACTTAACCTCCTAGGTAGAAAAACTAACGATGCAAACCCTAACTTATATTAGTGATTCAACTTATAAGTATGAGAATAATGTAGAAGCTCAACTTATGAAAGTAAGAAGTAACAAAACCACTAAAGTCTATTACACACCTTTCCCAAAATCTAAAAGTCAACACACCAAGGACATCTAATCTCAAATATGAAATTTAAGAGTATCAAATACCATAATAGATAAATAAAATAGTTTGTGTCCGAAAACTAAGGACATCCTACTGTGACTAAAGGAATCCAACATAAGTAGGAGGATAGCTCACCCTTGAATTTGATATACTGGAGTCTGGATAGAGTTGAGGGCTGGCTCATGGGAGGGGCTCAATGTCTCAACATCTCCTAGGTGCACAATCCTACCTACGAGTTAGCAGGATGGTCCATAGAAAGTCCTACGACCCATAGAAAGTGGTCGGTAGGTCCAACTTCAGACCTAGGAAAATACCCTGACCTCCTATGAGATAGTCCCTATGACCGGTCCCACATCCTAAGACCCATAGGAGGGTGTTCGTAGACCTCTAGTAAAAATTCTAGTAGGTCCTTCCTTTGAATGAAGGATCCTACGAGTGACCTTCTATGGTTCGTAGGCGTTCCTATTGTGCATAGGGAGGCACTCGTACCGACCCAAACCAAGTTTAATGAGGGGTATTCCAATCTTTTCACCCACCTTTCTCGAACTAAACCCATGCCATTCATGGAACAAATTTGGCCACTTATCAGTACCCAATGTTTATTTTCTCTCATTAACAATTGAAATTTTGAGAGCATGCATTGGAGAGAATGAGAAAAACTAGAGTTCAAGAATTTCAAGCCAAGTCTTTGATTTTCTCTTAGTTAATCTTTATTTCAGGTATGTAAGGCTATCAGAATATTGGACTCAGTATGTTCTCGTGCCCTACATGTTCCTATAGTAGAATTTGAGTTTCTATGCCAATAAAGTGAATCCTCGAGTTAGTTATATAAAAATATTAATGAGGTATAGTATGTGTTTGGTTTTACTTTATGGAGTTGAGTTTTGAAATTATAGATTCATCCTTGCATTCATATGAACCCTAGTTGAGTCTTGCTTTTAATTATTTTGTGCACTACTTTGAGTTAAAGAATGATTATCTTTATCATTTACTTAAAAAGAGTTTGAGCATGAGTTGAGTTGAGAAGTCTCTTAATCATATTTTGAGCATGAGTGTAAATACTTTTAAACATATATTTTGAGATTGAGTTGTGGAGAAAATTCATATTTTCAATGCATTCATTGAGTTGAGATCGTATCCTTTAATGAGAAAAGATGAGTTGAGAAGAATTGAGTTTGAGCTAAGTCTAAAAGAGACTAGATGAGTTAATTGAGTAAATATACTCACTTGAGTAATGAGCATAATAGACTATATTTTGGGAATAGTAATGAACATCAATTTGGGTAAGAGTATAGAACAACTCGAACCTCATAAACTATGTAGCCAGCGTAGGATAGGATCACATTGTTTAATCAGGCAATTCCTCATTGTCCCAAAAGAGGTCTTTTACTGGATTCAGAGATGATTTTCCATCCCTTACCCTAGCAAGGTATGAGGTGGTTGTGGCAACGATAATAGTTCATTGTATCATCAAGTAGCTCATAAGTGATGGTTGTTGATAAGTGAAACTCTCAAAGAAGTAAAGTATTATATTTTTATATACTGAGTTACATTTATTATTTCATATCTTTTATAGCATTGTCATTCATTATATTGAATGCTTTATTGAGTTGAGTTACTTTTAGAGTTGAGGATCTTGAGTAAGCTTTCTTTTAGCTATCTTACATACTCGTGTATTCCATGTCATTTGACCTGCATCTTTGTATGAAGCATATACAGGAGGTATGGATCCTCAAGAAGAGCAGTGCTGAAGATCAGTTTTCTATTCATCTTTGGTGAGACCTTCTTGCATTCAGAGGGCTCTTGAGTTATTTATTTTATTCTTTTTATTTATCACTTTAAGGTAGTCACGGGCCTGTCCCGGTATCTATTTTAGATTCTTCATAGAATAGTTAGACAGTGTTCAGTTTAATCCTTTGAATGTGTTTTAAGAATATTATGTTATGTCTCTCACATTGTTATATATTTTAATTTTATGATTTAAATTGAGAGTATCAAGTTGCATGTTTTATTGTACCTATCTAAGTATATTTATGAGTTAAAGTCTTTCGTTGAGTGAGTTAGCCATGCCAAGGGTTCACTTGATAACTAGAAATGGTTTCTAAGTGCTGGCCACGCTTAGAGTGTAGACTTAGGGCATGATAGTGGAGAAACTTTTGATTTGGAATGAGATCCTCATGTTTGGAGTTCTCAATTTCCATCTACATTGAGCTAGGACTAGTCTTTACTTTGCTTTTGAGATAGTATGTATTTATTTCTATATTGGTAAAAGCCTTGCACTCTTATTTTGGTTAGATGCTTGACTATCAACTAATGCCAAGTCTTGGGGATTCTTATCGTTCTCTTTCTTCCTTTTAATTATCTTCGGCTTAATAGCCAGTTACCTCTAGTTCTAAGTTATCAGTTAGGTTTACCTACTTGTGGGATGTAGTAGGTGCCATTATGACCTGAGAAATTGGGTCATGACAAGTTGTTATCAGAGCTCTAGGTTGAAAAGCATCATTGATATGAGAGTAATGCCTAGTAGAGTCCTATGGATTGGTGAAAAGACGTGTGTATCCTATCTTTAGGAGGCTATTGGGCATTTACAGGAAATTTTGTTCTTGACCCCTTATCATTTGTTTTGCTTCATAAAACCTCTAAAAATTGATACTTTGGAATTCATTCTCTCTTAGATTAATAGCATATGGTTTTGAGTGGACATATTCGGAGCATCAGTACGTTCCACCAAAGTTTCAACAGATGGATCTTCGGCCAAAGATGGGCTGATGGTTCCTAGAAGGGTTCATTATTAGCATCGGAGTATGGCTTGGGATTTCTTGAGTGAGCTAAGAATAACCCCATATCATCTTGTATAGATTGGGATATGGGTCAGGAGTTTTATCAGGGCGTTGGCTTTGCCAATACAATTAGCATCAGAGTATTTGATTAGAGTTGGGTCTACCTTTCTCCAAGTTATTAGTCATATGAGGGTTGTAGAGTAGGCATGCCTTGAGGCTTACAAAAATACTAGTAAGTGGCCTCGCCATTAGTATAGAAGTAAAAGCATCCTACATCGGGGTGAGTATTAGTTTAGAGAGGGTCATTTTCCTTCTCAAGCCATCAGACCTATGGGGCCAGCACCTCGGGTTCTAAGGATTAAAGAGGCAAGTTATGGTGCCAGTGGTAGACATAGTATGCGTTTGATTTCTCAGGTCTTGCCTTTTGGACATTTAGTTCATAGAGCCCATAATAGTCTAGTTTGGTCATTTCAGCCAGCTGCATTTGGTGATTCATGTTTCAAGTACGGCGTTTTGGGACACTTTGTTAGGGATCATCATAAGGCCCTGGTGCTGTCAACTAAGAGTGGTCCCTATGGTGTCAATGATGGTCTTTAGCCTATCAGACATAGTCGGTACAAATCATCACATCCTTTATACCAAAACTTAGGAAAAATAGGTTATTTTGATTACGGTGAGTTTGCGCACTAGTCTAGGGATTGCCCTAGATGGGAGTTGATCATTCAGACATTATAGACATTTGTTACTCCCCAGACTAGGGTGGCCAGATCTTGTCATATTTGTAGAGAGCTTGGGCACCTGTCAAGATTGTGTCCCTAGTGTGGGACCATGGTGCAGTGTTTTCAATTAGGACAGTCTCATGGGTCTATAGCATATCAAGTCAGCGGTGGTGCCTCGAGTGTGGCAGGTGATAGTTTGGGTGCTTAGTTTAAGAATTATCATAATCCATCACATGCTTCCAAAGGTCGGCCAGAGGTAGAGGGTCCAAGTATCAATTGTATTTGTATGAATTGATTGTGTTGTCATTTACTGCTTATATTATATGGTTTTCATACCCTTGTGTTCCTATTTAATTTCCTACTCATCTTATGATTATGGTATCAGCCTTACTTAGACTTGTGTATTTGTTTCTTAGCTACGTAGTTGATTTCTTTTAGTAGTGGATTAACTAGAGTATGTTTCTATATTGAGAAGTTGTGGTTGAGCAACTCCCCATGCCTTTGACTTGGTGCTGTGTTATGAGTTTGCGGCTGGGATAGTTAGCTTTTCTTTTTACTCTCCCTTACTATTTATTATTGTTGTGGTGTCGATCCTTGTTAAATAGGTGGCTAGACCAGCTTTGTCAGTTCTGGAAATTATGATGCTGGATGATCTAGTTGGCTTAGAAGGTCACCTTAGTTGGACATCGTCCCTTAGGCTTAGTGGTTGAGTATCTCTTCTCACCCTTGTCTGTAGCTAGCTTTGCTTTTATTGGTATTCCTCTTCTACATTCTGGTTTTCTTGTCTTAGACAGCTATCTTCATTGCTCAACGTTGTTTGGTTCATTATTGAAAGGTTAGTTGTTGAGGCAGTGTGTGAATAGAGGTGCATCCTTTTGGGAGTGGCGATAGATTCTGCTTGTCAATTCTTTCCTATGCCTTAGTATTATCTTCAGTCTTAATACTATGAAGTTGAGGTTTGCTCTTTTCTCCTAACTAGTTGGTTCCTCTGTGGCAGTCTTGGTGTTTTAGTTTAGTTCTAGTAGGGATATTTATGGCTATTGGAGTTGGAGTAGTGTTGTTCATTTGTGGCTTCGGATATATATCCTAAGCTGGCGGATGGGAAGTTTTTAGAAGGTTAATCTTTAGGATGAGATCAAAGTAATTCATGGAATGTGTGATTTTGCAATTCTTTAGGATAAGAGGTCTACTTTTGTCATATTTATAGCTTGCATTGTTTGTTGATGAGAGTTGGTGCCCTTAGACCATTACCGATAAGTTGTTTATGGTTATATGATGCCTACCAGCTTAGTTTTCCTTGGTCTAGGAATGTTTAAAAAGATTTTCCCCTCACTGAGTAGTTGTGGGCTTATGGTGTCGGCTTTTCAGAAGTTCCTATGATAGAAGAGGGTCACTAAAGTTGGGATCAGTGTAGCCTTTCCATTCATGAGATAATTGTTGTTTGACTAGATGTTTTAAAAAGGTTGAGATTTAGCTTGGATTGTTGATTTTTGAAGTTGAGATTGAAATTTAGTGCTTTTCCCTGGGTTGAGTACTTTATTTTGGCAGGTGTCACTCCCTGATGTTTAGATAGAATTTGTAACTCCTTCTAGGTTTTTGTGGTGTGGTTATGTACGTGCGTTTTAGATGGTACTGGAGATGTTTAGGATAGCTATGGACCGGTAGAACGCTCTTGGTGCATAGAAGATAAAAGATTTAAAGCATAAGACAGGTATTTCAATTTAGGAGTTGAGTTGTGTTTGTCGTTGTAACATAGTTTCTATTTTTAGTGGTTTCGTTATAGTATTGGTTTAATCAGATGAATCTAGTGCTTTTGGTTGAATTTGGGTTAGTTAGGACAGAGTTGAAGCCCAAAAATGGTATTAGAGGAGTTTTGGAGCCTTGAGGTGAATATGAGGATTTTCCCTTTCATCTTGAGTTTTGTGATGGCGTTGTTTGATCCAAGAGGGTGCTTGAGGTGGTGGCAGAGCGTTCGGGTCCAATACCCTTGTATTTTCATGCCTTCAGGTTATAACTTTCTTTCTAATTTCACATACCAAAGTGCTTTTAGAAGTGCATATTATAATTACCCTCTAGGTTATTTCCTCTATTTTCTGATCATTTTAACATTTAGAGCTTTTTTGCAGCAATCCTAAGTCATTTATGACTTGTTGGGACTGACACTTTGGTCGCCTGGTTATTCATTTGAGTTTTATGCCAATTTCTGTGTTTTAGGGCCTTTGGAGTTTGAACGGTTGACTTTGGTCAAAACTCTAGGTAAATGGCTTAGAATAGAATTCAAATGGTTCTATCAGCTCCGAAAAGGGCATTTAAGGCGAGTGGCATAGTTGGCTTGCTTTCTGAGACTTTCAATGTGAATTTGAACCATTAGGCGTTTTAGCCCTTACATTTTGGCCTAAGTATTACTTTGGTCAACATTCTTAGAAATTTTACTTTAGTGAAAATTTAATTACTGTGGTTATCTCTAAAATATCGAGTTTGGTCTAGAACAACCTCTTGTTCGGGTCCTGAGGCTTCTATTCTCATTCTGAGCCCCCTTATGGAATTTCGCTTAAATGACTCTTGGGCGTGGGACCCACTTTTTTTTAGATAACCTCGGATGGAAATTTTAACTACATCGTTAAGTCTAGAACATTGAATTCAATGGGGTAGCATAGTTTATATGCGCACATGGGGTTCTGAACAAATCTCGAGCACCTGATTGAATTATTTTCAAACCTCAAAGTTCAGTTGGTGAAGCCCTTGCTAGTGCAACTTGGGTGGGTCTCCATGATCACGAACCTATTCCCCACATTTGCGGAGAAAAGGAAGCATTCCATCTATGGTCGAGGACCTGATCCCACATTCACAGAGAAGGAGGAAGCTTTCCCTCTATATTCCCGGACCTAGTCCCCATGTTTGTGAACAAGGATGATGCTTTCCCTCTGCGTTCACGGAACTGGTCCTTGCCTTCTCGAAGGTCTGCTCACTGGTCTTCAAATTAAGACCAGTGACCTTTTTAGCCTGACTTTACTTGGTCTGTTGCAATTTTGGGATCTAGGGAGCTCCAAATTGAGAGATTCTAAGTGCTCTGCATTCGTGTTGATCGTGGCTACATTGGAGTGTTTGTGGAGATTTGAAAGTTATCGTGTTGAGGTAATTTCAGCCCCAAATGGGCTGCCCAAGCTTAAATTAGAGCCTTAATAGTGAATTAATTGCATGGGTTGATTTGTTCCATTCTGAGCAACGAATTGAGTCCCATTTTGGGACACAAGTTCAGTAAGCTCAAAAGAACCTTTTCACAGAGTCGATTTGGGGATTCCCACCATGGGTCCCAAAATATCATTTTTAGACCTAATTTGGGTCCATCTTTGAATAATGTGATTTTTTTTCAAAACATTTATATTGACGTCATAGTCAATATTTTATTAGCATGGCAGCAACTAGAGATGATTCGGAGGTGGAAAGCTTTAAATTAGAGTATTTGGAGTGCTTGTGATTGGCTTTGAGGTAGACTATGGTCTTCCACTTTGACTAAGCTTTATTAGTTACAGTTTGGTATAATTTATGTGACTTAGGTTTGTACTTGCTGAGTATAGGGTTTGCCTCCCTCCATTTCATTTTCCTAGTTCCCAATTGAGCCTTAAACAAGAGTGGTCTCATGAAATCCTTAGTTTAGTCCATGGGCCTTGGTTGTGGTATTGCCTTAGCATTAGTATCCTCTTTAGGATTGATATTGATGGCCTTAGGCTAGGTTTGAGCCTTAGATCCTTTAACATGTGCTGTATTGCCCTTATAATTAGATGTGGATTTTGGTAGGGCTTTCTTTTGAATGGTGTACCAATGTGCTAGTGCCTGAGACCTTAGTGGCTCATTGTAGTGCCTAATTTGTCTTAAAAGTGCTCAGTTGTGAGCTAGAGTTATATATTTGAGCTAAAGGCATCATATCTAGAGATATTTCTCCCCCTATTTCATTCTGAGCCATTTCTCTATTACCTCACTTTTTGATTAGCAGTAGGCTTGTGATGCCTTATTTTCTAGTGTTATATTGTTGAGCCTGAGGCCGTGTTTGAGAAGAAATTGGATCCCCTGTTAGTTTCCTTCTCCTTGATAGTATGGTAAGATCTGGTATTACATTTATAATTGTGTGTACTTTGTTTGGATGCTCGTGATGACATACTTGCATTTTTGAGCATTTTCACATATTTTGTGGTACAATCCTGCTTCCTTCATTGGATTTTTACTATTATTTCTGAGAAGGCATATTCTCACACTTATACTATTTTTAAGTTGGTTTAAACGAGTTTCACACCACCTAGATCACTTAAACACATTAGTTTTGAGAATTATAAGGAGTCGAGGACTACTCCCTTTACTACTGGCAGTATCAGAGGTATCGAGGATGCGCTCAACTTCTTAATGACATTCTGCATGGCGTCGGTCTTTTTCTACATCGGCTGCATCTGGGATGTATTAGCCTTTGCTTGACTATCCGGCACGACATCACCCTTCTCTGTATTAGCTTGGCTACTTACAATCTAATACAAATGGGGATATCATAGTTTATGTATAATATTGGTTTAGGCCCAGGTAGTGTATACGAACTTCCTGTCCCCTATTGGTCCCTTTGGTTTGTGCACCATTAAACCAGATAAGGGATGTACATGGGTCCTACTAGGTAGGCCGAGGGCTGAGGTTGGTCTATAGACTAGGTTTTTGATAATTTTTGAGAGCCAGAAATGATGTTATTGGATTTTTCTACACACTTGCATTCATTCGCATTGCCAATCACCAGTACACTTATTTGCTAGTTGGTCTCTCATTTTATGGGGGTCGGTGGAATATTTTTCATTGTTTGTACTTTCTGAGAGTATGGGCTTCTAGTCAGTTATTGTTCGATTATAAATGTACTTATCTTATGTTATATTTGTAGTTGGACAACAGGGGGGTCATAGCCATGATTTTTTGTTGGTACTCCCTACTAGGCTGAGTTGGATTAGTCATTAAGTTATTATGTGATTAGCGGTCATTGTCGATATTTTGTTCTTGATTAGTTGACTCTTATAGTGCCTCTTGTTGTAAATAGGTTGTTGGTATGCGCTTTCAGGTGTGTTCCTAAACTCTATTTCTTTTCTCAAAGTATTCTATCTCTTTACTCTTATTTCTTGTTCTACCTTGTGTTAGCTCCTATTTAGTTGCTTGTGTTGTACTTACCTTGTTTATATGTTATATATACATAATTTATCTGTGGAGCTCAATCGGCCTAGGCCTATTGAGTATGATTTGTTTGGTACTTATACTATACTTCTACACCCTACTAATCATAGTACGGTCTATCGCCGATGATTTGAACTTGTGCGGAGGAGCTTTTGATTTGGAAATTTGATGAGCTCCTGGCGTTCGGAGTTCCCAATTTCCATCTACTTTGGTCTAGGACGAGTCTTAATTTTCTTTCGACACAGTCTATATTTATTTTTGTATTTCTAAAACCCTTGCACTTTTATTTTGGTTAGATGCTCGACTATCGACGAAGGTGGGGTCTTGGGAATTTTTCTTTATCTATATATATTAATGTTGCTCTTTATTTCTTCTTATAGCTATCGATCTCTTACTTATTATTGATTATCTTTCTCTTAATAGTTTCTTACCTCTAGTTTTGGGCTATATGTCAGCCTTACCTGCTGGTAGGGTGTAGTAGGTGCCATCATGACCTTAGAAATCTAATCATGACAGAGAAGTGGGCCTAGCCTAATCATGAACAACCTTTATCTTCATTGGATCCACCATATCCTATAGTTGAACACCATGTGCCCCAAGAATTTCACATAGTCAAGCCAAAACTCACACTTAGAGAACTTGGCATACAACTGCTAATCCTACAAACTTTGGAGAATAACCCTCAAATGTATATCATGTTGCTTTGTACTCCCGAAGTAGACTAGAATATAGTCGATGAACGCTATCACAAAGAAGTCAAAGTAGGGCCTAAACATACGGTTCATCAAATATGTGAACGTTGATAGGGTATTGGTCAAACTAAAAGATATGACTAGTAAATCATAATGGTAGTAGTCTATGGGATGTCTATTTCCCTAAGCCTCAATTGTTGTAGCCTGATCTCATGTCTATCAAAGAGCACACCACTGCACCTTAAAGCTGGTCATACGTTATTGGGGATACTTGTTATTGATGGTCACCTTATTCAACTGTCTGTAGTCAATACACATATGAATAGGACCATCTTTCTTCTTCATAAATAGAAAAGAAGCACCACATGGAGACATGCTAGGCCTAATGAACCCCGTACTCAGTAGGTCCTGGAGCTGCTCCTTAGGCTTATTCAAATTAGTTGTAGCCATATGATATGACAAAACAAAAACTGACTGTCAGTCAACATCAATGTCAAATTCAATATCACAATAAAGAGAGAGACAAGGTTAATTAGTAAGAAACCCATCAAAAACTAGCCAACTACGGGTATTGACTCAAGGAAAGGAGTGTCGGTACTAGGGTCATGGACATAAGCAAGAAAGTCCAAAACTCTTTCCCTACCAATCACCATTGATAATTCTCAATTATGTCACGTATTTAAGACATAGCTATCGTATGCAAAATTATATCTGACTTATGAGGTCATGGTCGAATACACAAGGAACGGTAGGGAGGATTACACTCAAATAGCTTTATAGATTCACTACAAACTAGCATGATGTATTCTAAACTATATCTATCTATCTATATATCTATCTATCTATCTATCTATCTATCTATCTATCTATCTATCTATCTATCTATCTATCTATATATATATATGTTGTGTCCTAATGCACACGCAAGTGTATGCAATCTCAAAATTAATATAGTGACCTTTTTTAAGAGCCGGATATCGAACCCACAGAAAAAGTTAATTAGGAGTTAGTTAGCTTTTTAATGAATCAAATTATTCATGCGTGTTTTCAAAAGGTTGAGTTCATTTATATCTAAAATGATTATACCAAAAATGATATAAGAAAATAATTCAAAGATATTAGAGAATTTTTATCAATTTAAAGAAGAGTCCCACGGTTGTAGCACTTATAGATTTCCGGTCTAACATCCTTTACTTTGGTGTCCAATGGGTTTTTCGATTACTGATTTACAGGGTTGATTTTATAATTATGATCTTCCGACCTCGAATTGCCTACTCTTCTTGACAGCTTAACTACATCATTGAGCATGGATAAACATGAACAAAAAATGCATTAATCATATCATCCTTTTTAGTAACCAAATATGGTGTATAGATATGTGTCACAGTCATTCTACACATGAATTATTCTGTACAATTTTAGGACAAACATGCTCCCTATATTCTAGTGTTCTATCCCCTTTCCGTCTTCCAAGTTTCTGGTGGACAACAATTTTTTTCTAATGGTGATCAAGCATTAAAATAATCAAAATAACAATATAAGAGTAATCAAATACAAAAACCCATTTTTAACCATAGAAAATAAGATTTAAACCTTCATCTTGTGGCTACAACCTCAGTACTAGGTGATTTAACAATTCATCATTTGTAACATCATTTTTTTTTTTTTTTTTTTTTTTTTTTTTTTTTTTTGGGGAACAGACCATACACGAGGCTCCCACCTCTCATGCGCGGCCAGGGGTTGAGCCGCTCACCCCCAAGCTGTATTATACATAAAAATAGAAAGATACACGGAGGGGGCATAAACCTAACCTCCAATCCTATGGTGGTTCATAAGCCGATATTCCTAATAAGGTCAATCAGCTCATCCCCGATACAAGCACACAAAAAAGGGTCCTAGAAACTATGCACCTAAAGGAGAGGACTCCTCTCGATACAAAGAAACTAGAAAAACATAAATAAGGGAGACTCTCCCTTTACATAGTAAAGGAAAAATCTAAATATAAAAGGAGATAATCTTCATAAAAGCTATATATACAACAAAATTTTAGCGTAAACGAAAATCATCAAAGAACATGGCTAAAATTATAACATGGGGAATCACAAACACTGCAATTGAGTGATCAATCCAAGGATGCAAAACAAAGTAGTAGATCATGGAGGCTTCTTAATCCGTTTGGTCTTCCTCCGCCTAAAGCTAGGTAGGCCGATTCTATCTAGCATGTAGTATCCTCGAATACCACGAGGTAGCTGCTGGAGGGTAGTGTAGTGGCCTGGAATGGTAAGAGTGTGACTGTGCTTGGAGAGAGCATCCGCAGTGAAGTTTGCCTCCCTGTATATATGTTTGCAAGCAAAGAAGGCAAATAATTTGGTAATATCAACAAGGTCATGAGTTACCTAGTGAAGGCTCCACAGAGGTTTCATCTGGTGACTGATCCATTTAGTGAGCAACTCCGAGTCAACTTGTAGGATAACATGATGGAAGCCCTGTTGAATGCACCATCTAAGCCCATAAGTAGCCGCCTCTAGTTCAGCTTGATTGTTGGTTCCCTCCCCTAGTGGTATGGCGTAAGCGAAGAGGAAATTACCCATGTGATCTCTTACAATGCCACCCCCCCCCAATAGCCCCCGGATTACCCAACGCGCTACCGTCAGTATTTAGCTTAACGAAACCGAGTTGTGGCTTAATCCATGAGACTTGGGTAATCTTCATCTCATGACTACACTTATCTATGTAGGAGATAGTGTGGATCCAGTTCGAAGGCCAATGGATATAGGGGTATGCGATTCTAAGAAGATTAGAGATGTCCTTGAAAACTGCAAATTTCACTCTCGCCAAGCTAGAACTCTTCCCCCCGTATTTGCTCGCGCATCTATTCTTCCACAAATTCCAACATATAAATATTGGGGTGGAGTGAAGGATAAGTTTGTGAGCTTCTGTGCGGTACTTGCGAAGCCACCAGCTCATAATAAGGGGTTTGAGGGGCGTGACTTCATGTCTGATGCCTAGGGAATCTGAGAAGTAACGCCAAATATTCCTAGCAAATTGGCCCGTGCTGAAAATGTGTTCTATGGTGTCCGGACCTGGGCTGTGGCAGCAAGAACATGGAGTGGAAACATGGCCGAATGCAACGATCTTTTCCTCCGTGGGCAGCTTGCCTCTAAAAGCCCTCCACAGCAAAAAAGAGCATTTAAAGGGTATGTTTTTGTGCCAAGTGTAGTGGTCGGAGAGTGTCTTGGTCTTGTGTTTCCTCACAAGCTTCCATGCCGAAGAGCACGTGAAGCTTCCATTGGTATTCAGCTTCCAAATGGCCTGATCCGGTTTGTTTTCTTGCGTCTGTAGTGTGGTAGAAGTTATGAGAGTAATGAGCTGTGGTAGAGCCAACTGATTTAGCATGTCGATGTTCCACTGCCCATCTATAAGAAAATCAGCCACCCTAGCATTGTTCGCTCTTCCCAGCTCATGTCTATAGTTTGCTAATGGTCCGACACCTAGCCAGTCGTCCCACCAGAAACAACACGAACCCGAGTGTAGCCTCCATTGAATGTGAGGTTCGGCAGTGTGTTTGTTGTGCATCATATGTTTCCACACACGCGACTGCCCAGAATGGAATTTTTTGGTGATGGGGTTGGCTCTCTGACAGTATTTGGCTCTAAGGAAATCACCCCACAGCGTCTGTTTAGCTCTAAATATCCACCACTGCTTGAACTGGAGAGATTTGCAGACATCTGTAGTTCTCTTCAACCCAATACCTCCTTCATCATAAGGATAGCACAAATTTTTCCATGAAGACCAATGGTATTTTTTCTTATTATCTTTCCACCCCCAGAAAAAATCAGCGGTAACTCTCTCAATCTGCTTGAGAGTAGTACTAGGAGGAGTAATGGCTGAAAGGAGGTGAATGGGAAGCGACTGAAGTACATATCTCACAAGTGTAGCTCTACCGCCGTAGCTGAGGATTTTGGAATGCCACCCTCTAATTCTGTTGACAACCTTAGAAACCATGTTCGTGTAGTACATGACTCTCTGCCTACCAATGTAGAGAGGGCATCCTAAGTAGGTGATGGGACTATGCTTTTGAGTGAAATCTGTAACCTGTTTCACCATATCCACATTGTCTTGGAGCGCATTGGAATGCATCATGAAGTGGCTCTTATTCTTGTTTATAATTTGCCCCGATGTCTGCTCATATAGGGTCAAGGTCTTCATGATAATCTGAAGAGTTTCCCTCCTTCCGGAGGTAAAGATGATAACGTCATCCGCAAAACTCAAATGATTAATCTGTGGGCCTCTTTTCGCCATATAGAAACCCTGGTAGAAGTGGTAGCTATGAAGACTATTCAGCATTCGGGACAGCACCTCCGCTCCTAAAATGAATAAGGCGGGAGAAAGAGGGTCACCCTGTTTTAGCCCTCTGGTGGAGTGGAAAAAACCATGTCTAGACCCATTAACGAGAACGGAGTACCAGTTATTAGACATGATTCGCCAAATCATATCAATAAAGGTCTCACCGAAGCCCATTCTTCTCAGTACCAGACAAGTATAGGACCAGGAGACTCTATCATATGCTTTGGCCATGTCTAACTTGATAACCACATTCTCGCCAATAACAGGCTTCCGGATATCGTGGATAATCTCTTGTGCTAGCATGATATTTTCTGAGATGCTTCTTTCTTTTACAAACTCGGACTGATTAGGAGAAATAAGACCGGGGAGAATGGGAGAGAGCCTGAGGCAAATGAGTTTTGATATTATCTTATTAGTAAAGTTACTGAGACTAATGGGTCTATAGTCAGAGAGCGTGTTGGGGTGATCTACCTTTGGGAGCAAGACTAAACATGCATGAGAAAAAAACTTAGGCATAGCATGGCCACAGAAGAAAGAGTTAACCACTGCAAGTAGGTCCTCCGAAATAATTTCCCAGCAAGCTTGGAAAAATTTTCCATTCATGCCATCCGGACCGGCTGCAGAGTTAGGGTTCATGGAGAAGACCACCTGTTTTAACTCCTCAATGGTAGGCGTGGCTTGAAGGCTTTCATTCTGAGTAGCTGTGATCATTCTAGGAACGCAATTCAAGATGTTCTCCGAAATCGGAGACTCATCACCTGTGAATATTTTTTGAAAATGATCACAAGCTGCTCTAGCAATGTGTTCGTCGCCTTGAATCAAATCCCCCTCTTCGTTAGTAACCTTGTGAATGAACAATCGTCTTCTCCTGCCACGAATTAAAGCATGGAAATACTTGGTGTTAGCGTCTCCATCCTTGAACCAATGTAGTTGAGTTTTTTGTTTCAGAATGTTCTCTTCAATTTTAAGAAATCTGGTGTATTCGGCGTTGAGAGCATGCAATTGCATCCTGTTCTCTTCATTATTGGATATTATCAGATTTTCTTCGGCACTTTTCACCAATTCTTCATATTCCTTAACCTTGGCAAAAATGTCGCCGAATTCCACTCTCGACCATTTGCTAAGGGTAGAGGATAGCCTTTTCATTTTTTGGTGGAATGACCACATTGGATTCCCCGTCATAGGTATGTCCCAACAGGACTTTACAGTTTCAAGAAAAGTAGGGTTATCCACCCAACAATTCAAGAATTTAAAATATTTAATAAGGGAATCTTGTCTAGCATTCATCTCTATTAGTAAAGGGTTATGGTCAGAGCCAGTCGAAGGGAGGTGAGTAACTGAAGTGTGTGGCATGACAGCTAACCAGTTATCGGACACCATAGCTCTATCGAGTCGCTTCCATATTCTTTTATGCATATCTCGTTGATTACACCAAGTGTAGTCTGAGCCATGATACCCCAAATCCGTTAGGCCACAAGCTTCGATAACGCTGATAAACTCAAAGCTTTTCTGCATGTTGTAAGGGATTCCACCTAGTTTCTCAGTAGTGGACGTGGTGACATTGAAGTCCCCAACTGTGCACCAAGGAAGGTTAGTGGAAGCGTGATGCAAAAGCCTATCCCAAAGTGGTCGTCTAAGAGTATCTTTGCATTTTCCATAGACAAATGTCATGAGAAATGCATTTGGATGCTCTACATGTTTCATCTCACAAGTGATCTGTTGATCGTCAATATCAGTAACTTTACAATCAACATCTTGAGTCCAGAAAATCCAAATCTTACCATTAGGATTGCAAGCGGACCTATCCATACCAAGGTTGATTCTAAAGCTTTGTAGATGAGCGTTGTTGGAAAAAGGTTCTAGGATGGAAATTATGGACGTTTGATGGATTTGTTTGAGGAATTTTAGTCTATCTATGACACCTTTGGTATTGATACCTCTAGCATTCCATACAATTGTGTTAATCATTGATGGGTTCTGAGGTTATAGAGCCTAGTGTTTGGTCTACTAAACGAAGCATGCATAGTAGAAATTTTTGGATTATGGTGAATACCTCTAGGTGATAAGCCTTGTTCACTAGCTAGCTGGTTCATCTCATTATCTGTGACTTTGGTAGTGGTTTTGGATGGTGCAAGAGTTCTATTAGACTGTTCAGCAGTCTCTTCTTCATCCTCTAGTTCAACCTCACCTTGAAACTCTTGGTCATATTCATCTTCTGAATGTATGACACCATACTCATCAAATTCATTTGCTAGGGTAGGAGTAGTATTTAGTGCGCAGGGAATGGTGGAGTCTTGTTGTGGCTGCATAAAAGGAATAGGCTCAATGTTTAGTGGAGTAATAGTGATGGGATCTTCACCTTTAAAATCGGGGCTTCTGATATGTGTATTTTGGTTAACTAAAACCAACTGCGAGCATGTATTAGCAACTACATCATTCGTGGCTGCAGCAGCTTGATGTTGTTTTAGTTCTTTCCTCTTTCTAGCTTCCTTTCTTTTATGAGTCCTAGAGTTGGATGTCTGTTTGGAATTACTACAGTTGATTTGAGCAGTTGGAGAAACAGTAGCTTCTCCTTGTGTTTTAAATACAAGGTTCGCAGCAGGAAGTTGAGTTAAAGAGGCATAAAAGGCCTGCATTTGTGGGTTTGGGTGTTGCACTTGTTGGGAGACAGGATTGAGGAATTGAACACTTGAAGCATAGCTGAAACTGCAGCCCTTTTCCTGGTCATTTTCAGCATTGTCATTGTGATCTACATCTAGACTTTGGTGCTGAAATGGTATTAGTTTAGGGACCACAACTTGCACACTTTTTCCTTTCAAACTAGGAGTTGAGCTAGCCCCCAAGACATGCAAGTTGTCCTTTAATCCTACAGCTGGAACATGTTCCAAAACCTGCAGGTTTTGAGACTGAGTAGGGGCTGCAGTGTTGCCCATTTCCTGAGTGGAAATAGGAGCAACTAGAGGTCTTGATCCCTGTTCCTGAGTGGCCATATTGTTCATCATATTCTCTTCAAAATTAGCAGCTGATGTAACACCCAAAATCTATAGATTTTCATGCAAACCTGCAACTAAACCACCACCCAAAACCTGCAGATTTTGACTCTAAAGATGAGCTGCATTTATGTCAAATTGTTGATTGAAAATAGGGCCAGCTGCAGGTGTGAATCCTTGCACTTGAGTGTCCCTATGTTTTACTCTATATTCCTTCAGATTAGGGGCTGAAGTAGCACTCAAAACCTGCAATTTTTCATTCAAACCAGCAGCTAGGACATCTCCCACAACCTGCAGATCCTGAGGCTGAAAAGGGGCTGCATTGATACCCATTTCAGGAGTGAAAATAGTAGCACATGCAGGTCTCAATCCCTGCACCTCAGTGGCCTTATTTTGTATACTCTTTTCTTTCACTGTAGCAGCTGCACCAATACTCAAACCAAGCATATTTTCCTTGGAACCAACAGCTGGACAAAGTGAAGAGCCTTCTCCCAAAAACTGCAGCTGGTGCACATGAATTGGAGCTGCAGTGTTACCTTGTTCCTGTGTGGAACTAGGGGCATCCACAAGCCTCATTTCAGTACCATCTGAGCCTTTAAGATTCTCAGGCAATTCCTTAGAGGCAAGGTCCAGTTTGTCAAGTTGCTGGGAAGAAAAATGCTGAATATTTGAAGTGGTAGCAGGAGCTCTCAAGTCATTCCTAGGGTCAATCCTAAGGTTCTCATGCAAAACATGAGACAAAACCCCCCCTCTGGACACCCCATCCTGCAGGTTAGTTGGCTCCTCCTCAATACCATCCTCACCTCCATCAACTTCGGAATCAGACAATACAGTAAAAATATTATTCGGGGAGCCATGGGGGATTGGGAGCATTGAGTCAATACCTGGTTGATGCTCGCGCTGTCCATTTTGAATTGGACCAGTCATAACAACAGAATTACAATCAAATTGGGGATTGGGGTTTGGGAGCATTGAGTCAATACCTGGCGTCTTTGCTTGAATGGGTTTGTACACCTGTTGAGTATTGCCTTGTATCCTTTGGGTGTTCTGCACAGTTTGGGTCTTACCTTTGAAGTTTCTTCGCTTTTGGGTTTGCCATTGGTCGTTTGCTACTTGATTTCTGTTTGGGTTGATTGAGTGCTCCTTCGCCTTGCGACTTCCTTCCTGAGTTGTGGTGGTGGTTTCTTCTAGAGGTACCTGTTGTCTGAAACTTAGAGTGTTAGCTAAAACAATAGGAGTAGAGATCATACCTGTGTTTTTTGGCGATGCATCTTTCTTTGGTTCTTCTTCCTTATCTTTGGCCTTGTTTCGTTCTGCATCTCTTCTGCTGACGTGGCAAGCCAGGGGAGTATGACCTTGGTGTTTGCAGTAGGTACAGTAAAGGGGAACATCTTCATATTCGATGTCCTGCCATCTTCCTTCTCCATTTGGATCATCATTTTCGTCGAATCCAATCCATACACTTTGGATTCTAGGCTTGGTGATGTCCATTTGGATTTTTGCTTTTGCCACGCTCCCCCTCGTCTTTTGTATGAAGGCCATGTCCAAGTGCAACACTTGTCCCACGTCTGCGAGCAGAAGCGTAACAAATTCTTTATGGAAACAATGCCAAGGGAGTTTCGGGAGTATGACCCAAACAGGGAGAATGGGGGTTTCATAATTTGGATCGAAAGTAGGGGTCCAAACTTGAAATCTCATGAATACACCGTCTATGTACATTCTCTTACTGTCTAAAACAGTAGCTCTATCATGTTCATTGTCAAGATCAATATATATATGTCTAGAATTAAAATGGGTGATCTTGACCTTGCCCCTAAGTTCAGTTTGAGTAATGAACTTTTTTCGTATTACCTCCATATTTGGCATTGGGCTATAAAACTTGCCTATGAGAGTATACTTACATGATTCAGCCATCTTAATCATGTAGTCTTCTCTCTTAAACATGATAGCCGGACAACCTTGTTTTGTCACCCTTTTTGGGGGTGTTAGGTCAATTCTGGTTGTAGGCTCAGCTTGTTTGGCTCTTAGTCTTGTAGCCATGGATTGCTTTGCTATAGGGGGTGGAGGGTGGTTTGTGGTGGTGGGTTGGTTTGTAGGGGGCTTAGTATTAGGAGGTAGCGCGGTGGGGGTTAAGGACACTACCGGATTTTTAGAGTTTTTCGAGTTGAATCTTTGGAAATTGGATGAGATGGGAGGGAATTCTGAAACGGGAGGATGGTTGGTACGTTTGGGATTAGTGGAAGTGCTAAGATTGCTTGGGGTGGTGATACAATCAACCAAAACAGATTCGGGCACGAGAAGACTGTTTTCGGCCCTATTTGTGCAAGTTGGAATTTTAGAATTTGAGTTCGGGGTGCCTAAAAATTGGGATTTTTGATTTTTTTCATTCGTAATGGTATGTGGGTCGTTTTGGGATTGCGAATTATTTTGGGCGTTCACCGGAATAGCGATTCCGGTGGGTTTTTCAATAGTTTCGACACTATTTTCGATGATGGCTTGATCAACATGTTTCCTATTGTTAGGATCCTTAACAGTTTCCATGTTTTGAATTCCTTGCGACTGATTCTTTTCATGACCACTTTGATTGACAACTAAGGGAGTTTGAGTTCTATCATTCTGATCATTTCTTTTGTCATTGGTCATAGCTATAATATTATTCCTAGCAGTAGAACCATAAGCCATTTGTTTGAGTGTATTCACAGGTAGTTGACCATCAACATTATTGTTAACATAATGAAATTGTTCAGATTGAGAGAAATTAGTGGGCTGAGAGGACTTATCTTGAATTTCTGTTGACGACTTACTGTTACATTCCTTCTCCTTACCTTGAATTTCTTGAATTTGTGCTGGAGCATGATGATAGTGATCACACGGTTGTATTCCATTCAATTGTTGCTGTACTTGGTCCTGAAAGTTAATATTTTTTGAAAATTGACCTGCTGAACCTGCAACTTCGTGGCTCCTACTGTTCTCAGAGGTCCAAGGGATATTCGAATCCAATGGAGGTGATTCGAAGTGGCGCTCTGAGCTTAGGAGAGGCGCATCAAACTGAGGAACATTCTGGTATAACTTTTGTTTAAAATGAGTCGCCTGAGCCCCTGCGCCGACACCACTTTCTTCACCGGCGATGATTTCTCCGGTGAAGATTGTTCCTACAGCTGCGCCAAGACCTTGTGAGCAACCCCCAGTAGGTCCGATGGTTCGAATCTCTCCGGAGCCGCTTCGAATATGAAGGCACGACGGCGGCGAATGTGAGCGGCTTCTTTTAGTGGCTGCCATGTCTTGAATCTCGCCTGAAGTTGTTCGATTTTGGAGGTGCATTTCAGGCGACTCAGATGCTGTTCTCGCATAAATCGCCTGAATATTGCTCCCAATTTGATTGGGAAAATGTTGTGCATTTGGAATCAATCCAACCTCACTTGAAATTGCATTTTCAGTAACTTTTTGCAGATTCAAAGTGGTATTAGCTGGATTAGAGGATGAGGCTTGTTCTGGTGGTCTGGAAAGCTCCACCGGCGGCGGTAAGGCCATTCCGGCAGACCTGATATTGTGAAGGTGTGTTGGATGAACAGTAGAGAGCTTCTTTAGGGTTCTTCGTTGAGAGAGAAGAGGGCAACGCAGCTCAAAAGATACGTAATATTTTTTTCAGCTAAGTAGGTATCGAAAAATTGTTATGCCCCGTAACATCATTACATAAATCATTACTAACATAAAAACTTGAATTCAATAGAAAGAAAAGAAGAAAATACCACCAAAAGAAGTTCTTCCACCGTCTTCTTCAATCCTTTTCCCGACAATCTGATCTACTTTTTAATAAAGTATGTAAAAGTTCTATTTATAGAACCAAAAACGCATAGTTAAAGTAGGCGCACTGAAGTCCACGATGCGGAGTTGGTTCAGTTTAGTGTAATTTTTTTATTTTATGGATCGGTGGAAATTTGTTCTATCAAACCAGGCTTGCGACGTGGACCTGGCGCGCACCACACTGTTGAGTCAAATAAATTTCAAGTTTTGGAATTAAATCACTGAAGTTAAGTGCGTGGCGTGGACATACTTATTTATAGTATATTTCTTCACATTTTATTCCCAATTTCTCCTTTGAGCTCCACCTTTCCGATCATATTTTGTATGTCTATTTTTTCTCAATTAGCCATGAAAGTGTTTAATCATGTTGGTTGGTTACAACAATACACAAATATAAAAAAATATGAACTAAACTCTAGGAATTTGCTCTAAACTTGACTAATGAATTATGGGTTTTATTTGCTATTGGGCACATAAATGTTCTCAAGATCACCACCCCACACTTATAGCTTTGTTAGTCCCCGAACAAACTCCCAGTCTTATTCCTAAAATAAAAAATATATGATATATAAAATAAATTCTACCAAACCATAGTGATTGTATAATTAGCTTACATTACACACACGTCTAATTTTATTCAAGCAACTAACTAACTCAACACCACATAAACTCGCGAGTTGACTCTGTAATGAAACAAACTCATATGGCTTGTTAAATAAAAATTCCTGCAGAATTACCATGTTTTCATTAAACATGTGCTCTCACCAAGAAAGAATTACCCATACTCTCACAGTGACATTCCTTGTCAATAACAATGGGTATTTAGACAAAATTTGCTCACTCTCTCAAATAAAACACAAGTTGCCCAAGATGAACCATAGGCTTTCCCTTGGTGTATTAAGCAGTTCTATTAAGGTAGCTAAGACTTAAGGATCACTTAGGACTTTTTCAGGCTGTAATGTGGGGTAGGGGACGGGTAGGTAGAAATCTGGACATGTATAGTCACTTGTTTCCCAAGCGCTTTTAACACACTACATTCATTAATTCCATGCAAGTACTTCATAGCCTTATTCTTACCACTTTGTTATTTCGTTAGCTTATCCTTTCAATTCATTTATCTGAGTAGAGGAATTCTTCTTTTCTTTACGCCCTTCAACCATAATGTGGTTGGCATTCTTTTCACTTTCTACAAGCTTGTCTTCCCTAACACAAGATTTTATTTCAATTAATTGCACTAGTGGTTTTAATCTTAGTAACACAAGATTGTAAACCCCCCATTTTTTAGCTTTTTCTCTTCCAAAGCACTTGGATTCTTGGATCAAAATTATGGTCTCTCAAAAATATTTGGGAATAGGCTTCAAATTAGGCTGCCAAGGAATTAAGTCAAAGGCTCAAAAGGGCTAAGTTTGGATTTACATTAAGGTGGGTACGATAAGTGGTTTTACAATTAGGCTACCAAAGAATTGCGTAGATCCTTTTCCTAAATTCTAAATTTCCTTTGTTTTCACTACTCATACCACGGGGAAAGTTCTAGAAATCAAGAGAAACACAAATTATATAATTAACCTTACTCAAACTGAACATGTTTAATTTCATAACGACAATTCTTCAAAAATTTCAACCACAATCACATGAATTCAACATTATTCAAAATCTAACAATAGACTTAGGTGTCTCAATTTAGTCAGTTTTTCATCAATTATTTCATCTGCTACCTATGCAATCTGATAGTTTGGCAAAACACTTTATATGCATTACAAATATATATAAAAAAAATTATATGGTTCAAAGGGACTATCCATAGACAGAGAACCAAAACAAATGTCATAAAATCCAAAGTCATTTGATAAGTTAAAACAAATATTTTACACGACATCAAATATTTAAGATAAACCAAAATATCAATACTAACAAAAATAAACAAGTACCAATCTAGATATACCACAACATAAATCTAACAAAAGTAACTAGATAAAGAAAAACATCAAACTAACAAAAATAAACAGATATAGTTTAATTAAACAGACATTCCATACCACACTTAAAGTTGAGCACTGTCCTCAAGAGCACAAGGTAGTAGAATTTCTTGTCTACTCATCCATCAGCCCACCACCAGCCGGATCTTCTACCACCAAAGGGTCAAATTCTGTGGCCTCCAAGTCTGATTCCACATCTGAGTTGGTCCTCCTCCTATCCTCATCCATAGGGATGTCGTCTTTAGTAGGCTCATAAAAATCAGATCCAAGTCCTAGAAAAGTCATAGCATGCTCGTTCAATGGATATTGTCTTTCTACCTCACAGAGTTCTTCTTCAGTTGAAGCTCTCCCTCTAGTGCAATGTTGAAAAATCTCCAGGCCAAACATACAGGCTTTTATCATATCATCACACCTCGTGCGCTCCTGTGTAGTGAGGATTAGGACGTAAGTGTAGTCTGGCCCCTTAATGTTTGTGACATCATAATAATTTGAAGAAAGGGGGCCATATAATCATGTTGGTCCTTAAGGACCCAATCCCTTTGGCATATCTCTGTGATGAGGCCTCCGAATGCAAACCCTCTACCTCAATGGACTCTACACTTCTGGATACTAGATTTGATAACAACACCAAAATTTACGTTTATCCCTTTCATAAGGGAATAGACTAAGCACACTCTGTCCCGCGTTATTTCTGTGTAGTGAAGGCCTAGAATAAGGATGTACATGAAAATTTTCACCCACACATGTCTTCTTTGTTAAGATGAGCGTATGGGAACATGTTGTGGTATCCCTAAAGCCCACGACATACCCACTTTTCTATTGACCTAGGCCCATATAATGTATGTCAGACATCCCTATATAGTGGTTGAATATTCAAATATGTTAGGGCAATGGTAGGCAACTCTGGAGTACCCAATATCTCATTTATGGCCATTAGAGATAGAGAAACATCAAACCCCTCGCACTGTGAGGTAATGAGTGAGCTAATCAGGTTGATAATTTGCTTAAAATTCTCGTACCACATACAAATTATACGGCTTTGGGTAACCTAAAGAGAAATGCACATTCAATTCCTTTATTCTCCTCATGATTTGGTGGTAGTCTCTGACCAATTTTTCTTCATCAATTTGCATATCGTATAGATTGAGAGAATCGATGTGTTGCTTGTACCAATGTTTCCCTATTGGATGTACCGCTTTCAAGCCAAATCGAGGAGATTGGACTCAAGGCATAGGTGAGGCAGGTAGTATAGAGGATGCCCCTCTCTCTCTTTTCCTGCTGCCAGGGCTTGCTGGTTTCTTCTCGGGCCTTTGGCTAGATGACATTTTTTCCTGCAAACAAGCCACCCAAAAACAACATATAAGAACCTAAATGTGCATTCAAACTTCAGTCCCGTACCCCACACTCAAACATTTCATTAGCATGTACGTGATACGAAGGTACTCAGACTTCCCTTCATTTGAATACAATGTGCATACATGCTAACAAACCAATCCACACTTCAAATAATCAACATCATGAATCCATCACTATACGAATTCAAAGTAGCCTCCAGTAATCTAGCATATACGTCAAAAAGAAACATACATGATTCAATAACTCACTCTATTTCAACCGAAACATGTAGAACACTACTACATCATCCCATACTGAACTCACCAGGTAAACTCACGATTAACACAACATAGCATTCAAGTTCAAGCAGACACGTGCAAACATGATCACTACTACTACAAGCATGTTTTCAACCCAAGTTTTAATACAATAGAAACTTCACCCCACACTATTTTCACAAATCAAACCAACTTCAACAATACTTTATACATGTTTACTCAAGAATTCCACACACATTATCCATAACAACCAAAATCATCCAATTCTTTCTAACATCAAAATTAGGGATAGAGTTCAAGAACTAAACCCATAATCAATTAACCACAACAATCAATTTCTTAGCAATTTTACACACCCATAACCATGTCAATCTAAGAAAAATGAGAATCAATTACAATGAGTCAAAACCTAAGGCCCAAGAACTTACTTATGTAAACTTCAACCATTTGTATCATAAAAGTAGTTCAAGAACACATACCTTGTTGTGTGAGTAGAAACTCACTAAAGTTTTCTTTGAATTTAATGAGTGCGTCGTGATGTGCTTTAGAAGAAATGAATTTTTGAGACTAGAAGAGAGAAAATATCTTAATTTGATGAAATAATGAAGTTGAATGGATCGATTTTGGTGTTTAAAAACTGATTTGGTAAGGTAAAACCATTAAAATGGGTTGAACCCGTCTTTTTAAATGAGAGATCCTAAAAAATGTGCCAGGTCCATAATGCAGGCTTGTCGTGGACCTCACTGGTTAGTGGGACAAAATTTCAAAATATAATTTGTACATAAATAAGTCAGGTCTGCGGTGCACACTTCACTTGGGTCTTATTTTCATAAAACTTATGCAAAAACATACCTAAAAAAAATAAACTGATATAGATCAAGTCCGCAATGCAGACTTATCGCGGACCTTATTTGCAGGCCTTGTCCAAACTCTCTTTTTATTTTATTTTATGTTTTTGTGAATAACATATACTATCCTAATTATACACTAAAAATAAAATTTTAGCAAACCAAAAAAAATCCATTATAACCTCTAATAAAAAATATATATTTTACACTACCTCATGGGTTGCCTCCCGCGCAGCGCTTAATTTAAAGTCACACCACAACTTAGTTGTAACTTTATTCATTCTCGAGCTCAATTCTTTCTTCCTCCCGATCGACATCTTTTCCAAAATAGTGATTAATACGCTGGCCATTTACCATAAATGTAGTCGATTTAGTGTGATTCCATAGTTCCACGACTCCATGTGGCAATATTAGCACGACCTCAAATGGTCCACTCTATTTTGATCGAATCTTACCTGGAAAAAAAAGCAAACGCAAGTTAAAAAGCAAGACATTTTCACCTAGCTCAAATGTTCGAGCAACTATATGCTTGCAGTGCCATCGCTTTATCTTCTCTTTATAAAACTTTGCATTCTCATAAGCATGGAGTCTGAATTCCTCCAATTCATGGAGCTGATCCATATGCTTTCTACCTATCAATTCTGGTTCTGGCTTCAACTTTTTGATTGCCCAATATGCTTGGTGCTCCCAATTCTACTAGCAGGTGACATGTTTTTTCGAACACCATATGGTACGGTTAAGTGCCAGTTGGTTTTGTATGCAGTCCGGTAGGCCCAGAGTGCGTTATCTAGTTTGATAGCTCAGTCCTTTCTTGTAGCATTGATAGTTTTCTAAAGGATTTGCTTCACCTCAAGATTTGATACCTCAACATGTCCTTTAGTTTGGGGTGATATATCGGGTGACCTTGTGTCTGACACCAAATTTTGCTAACAGATTCTGTATCATTTGATTTATGAAATGCTTACCTGCATCGCTGATGATAGCCCTTGGAGTGTAAAACCTTGTGAAAATGTGCTTCTTGAGGAAGCGACTTACCACTTTTGAGTGGCCTCAACCCATTTAGAAACATAATCAACTGCCACCAATATATTCTGATCTCCTCATGACGATAGAAAGGGACCCGTAAAGTCAATTCCCACACATCAAACATCTCTATCTCCAAGATGTTATTCAATGCCATCTCGTGCCTGCTTGATATTATGCCCAACCATTGGCATTGATCACAATTCTTCAGAAGTCCTGCAGCATCTTTAAAAAATTAGGCCAAAGAAACCTGACTGCAATACCTTATAAGCTGTTCGTTCGCCTCCATGATGTCTATCATAAGCAGACGAATGGCAACTGTATAAAATTTATTGAACTTCAGATTCAGGTACACATATCCTTATCATCTGATCAACACCTTTTTGAACAAATAAGGTTCATCCCATATATAGAACTTTGCTTCATACATTAGCCTCTTCTTTTGTTGGGAGTTTGCTTCAGTGGGAAATACTCCACTCAAAATGTAGTTCACAATATCTGCATAACATGGGAGTTATTGTACCTCTATTGCCAATAATTGCTCATCCAAAAACTCTTCCTTTATTGACTTTTGCTCACCTATATCGGAAGAAACCTCTAATCTTGATAGGTGGTATGCTATTTGATTTTTGCATCCCCTCCTATCTTTGATTTCAATATCAAATTCTTGGAGTAGTAAGATCCATTTGATTAATCTAGGTTTCGCATCCTTCTTGTTGAACAAGTACCTAAGGGCTGCATAGTCAGTATGAACAATCACTTTTGTACCTACAAGGTAAGAGAAAAATTTATCAAATGCATAAACCAATATCAGCATTTCCTTCTCTGTGATAGTGTAGTTGGCCTAAGTAGAGTCAAGAGTCTTGCTTCCATAATAGATGGAGTGAAAAAATTTCTCCTTCCTTTTCCCCAAAACTACTCCCACTGCTGTGTCACTTGCATCACACATCAGCGCAAAAGGTAGCTCTCAGTCGGGACCTACCAGAATGGGGGCTTCAATCAGCTTCTTCTTCAAGAGTTCAAAGGCCTGACAATCTTCAAGAGTTTAAATACCTTATGGGCTATTCCTTTTCTAACAAGCTATATATAGATCTGACAATCTCTGAAAAATCTTTGATGAATCGCTAATAGAATCCGACATGACCTAGAAAATTGGAGAGACCTTTCACTGAAACCAGTGGTAGAATCTTTTCAATCACTTTAATTTTAGCTTTTTCTACCGCCAAATCATCTTTTGAAACTTTGTTCCCCAACATAATATCTTCCTTTACCAATAAATAACATTTCTCTCAGTTTAAGAGAAAATTTGCTTCTTTACACCTTGCTAGTACTTTCTCTAGATTATGCAAACAAAGATCAAAAGACTCTCTAAGGAATGAAAATTCATCCATAAAAATCTCTACAAACTCTTGCACCATATCATGAAATATAGTAATCACGCACCTCTAAAAAGTGGCAGAAGCATTGCAAAGACCAAATGGCATACACTTAAATGCATATGTCCCATACGTGTATGTGAACATTGTCTTTTCCTAGTCCTTAAGTACATTGATAATCTGGTTGTAACCCGAATGCCCATCCAAGAAACAATAGTACTCTTGGCCTACTAACCTGTCAAGCATTTGATCAATAAATGGTACAGGGTAGTGTTCTTTCCTTGTGGAATCATTAACTTTATGTAGTCCATGCATATACGCCAACCGGTTATTGTTCTTCTGGGGATTAATCCATTATTCTCATCAGTCACTATAGTGATTCCCCCTTTCTTTGGTACACACTAAACTGGTTTACCCACTTACTATCAGAGATTGGGTATATTATGCCTGCATCTAGCCACTTAATTAGCTCTTCTTCACCACCTCTTTCATGATTGGGTTCAACCGGCATTGTGCTTGTGCACTAGCCTTATGTCCTTCTTTCATAAAAATCCTATACATGCACAAAGCGGGGCTGATACCATCAAGATCATCCATTTGTCAGTCAAATTGCCTTCTTATGCCTTTTTATTACCACAAGTTCTACTGTGACCTGCATCTTAGAAAAAGATGATGAAAGAATTATAAGTAAGGTATTATTCACTCCAAGAAAAGCATACGTGAGATATGATGGCAATTGCTTCAACTCCAATTTAGGAGCTTATTGCAGAGATAGCTTGGGTGAAGTATCTAATTCTTTGTTCGAAGGTTTAACATTCTTTTTCCACATGCTGATATTTGGCATATCTAGCACACTAGCTAACTCTTTAGCTTCCATGTCCTCTTCAATATCTTGAACTATCACGACTCTTTCTAAAGGATCTTTTGGTAAGATGCATTATGCTGAGACTTCGTCATCGATGACAATTATAGCAGACAACTCTTCACAGACTGCAGGCAACTTCAGTTTCTGATATACATCAAACACCTCCATTTTGTCATGTGCTCTAAGAGTCAATCTACATGCAACTACATCAATAAGTGCACCACTTGTTGCTAAGAATAGATGCCCCAAGATAAAAGGAACATATGGGTCAAGCTCATAATCTAATACAACAAAATCAACAGGAAAGATAAGGGATCCCACTTAAACTAACACTTCCTCAATAATACCATCATGTCTAGCTACAGAACGATTAGCTAGTTGTAACAAAATAGTGGTTGATTTAAGTTCTCCCAGACCTAATTTTTTAAGCATAGATCTAGGCATCAAGTTTATACTAGCACCTAGATCACAAAGACCTCTTGAATTACTATACTTACCAATAGTTATATTTACCATGAAACTACCTAGATCTTTTTGTTTAGCTGGAAGCTTAACTTTGTTCAAGATTCTTGAACTACACTCTTCAATGAGTGTCACGGTTTCAAATTCAGCTAACTTGCTCTTGTTGGCCACAATATCTTTGACAAATTTGGTATATTTTGGAATGTCCTGCAACACATCAATCAAAGGTAAGTTAATTTGTACTTATTTAAGCATGTCTATGAATTTTTCAAAACATTCCTCCTCTTTCTTCTTTTAAAATTTTTCTGCGAATGGGGGAGTTGGTTTAATTTTTTGCTCTTGCTCTATTTGTGGTCAGCTAGATTCACTAGCTTCAATCTCCACATCTTTATATTTTCCTTCACTACCTTTGCTTTGTGGTGCTAGCTTAACTAGTACTCGTCCACTTTGTGTGCTCAAAGCATTTACCTGCTCAGGGTTTGGATCAGTGTTACCTGGTAGACCACCTTGAGGGCAAGAATTTTGAACACTTGCTAGCTGTCCCACATGTGTTGTTGCTAAACCATATTCACTGAAGCTTGCTGCTGTCCTTTTTCTAAAGTGTTGAAATATGTTTTCATCATATTTTGTATTGCTGCAATTTGTGCCATCAATGTTGTCGCCGCATCAACTTCTAACATGTCTGCTTGTTTTTAAACTACAATTCTAGAGTTTCCTCTATTCCATTCAGGATTTTCCTGAGATATACAATTAAGCAATTTATAGAGCTCATCATATGTTTCCTCCAATGCTTGTCCACCTACTACAGAGTCAAGAAGAATTTTGGTATTGGGTTCCAACCCTTCTATGAAGGTATGGACCAACACCTCATTGGCTTGATAATGATGAGGGCAACTAATGAGTAAGGATTTAAACCTGTCCCAAGATTGGTACATATTTTCTCTAGATTTTTGTTTAAAGCTTAAAATTTCAGCCCCCAACTTAGCTGTCTTCCCTGAAGGGAAGAAACTGATAAAAAATTGTGATCCAAATCATTCTATAAAGTGGTTAAATTTAGTGGTTCCGACTTTAACCACCTCATTTCTTCCCCTAACAAAGAGAAGGGAAACAATGTTAACCTCACATAGGCAGGAGATACCCTATTAGGCGTATAAGTAACGCTAATCTCCAAGAAGTTCTGGATATAGACTTGGGGATCTTCATGAGGAAAACCTATAAACTGTCCATTAGAGTGCAACAGTTGCACCATATTCTGTTTCAGTTCAAATCTTTCTCCATCTGGCGGTTTCTAAATGCTGGAGGTGACATTCGTTGTGAGTGCAACTTCTACATCATGTACTTTCCTGGCTCCCATATCCATAGGGACCTTTACCGATACTTCGTTAGTATCACCTAGATTTACCTGTGGTACGAGATGCAACTGCTCTTCTTCAGCTAGCGGATGTACAATATTCCCACTTTTGTCCAGTGTTCCTTTGTGAGTTCTCCTACCAGAAATAACAGCTAAGATCAAGTTGTTAACACAAATACAAATAATAAAGAAACTTCGCAAAGAAAACTATTGCCAAATTTAAAAAATTCTCTGGCTACGGTGCCGAAAACCTGTTGCGTCCTAATGCACATGCAAGTGTACGCGATCAAAAAAGTAATATAGTGACCCTTTTTAAGAGCCGGATATCAAACCCACAGAAAAAGTTAATTATGCGTTGTTATCTTTTGAATGAATCAAACTATTCATGCGTGTTTTCAAAAGGTTGAGTTTATTTATATGTAAAATGATTATACCAAAAAGGATATAAGAAAATGATTCAAAGATATTAGAGAAATTTTATCAATTTAAAGAAGAGTTCCACGGTTGTGGCATTTATAGATTTCTGGTCTAACATCCTTTACTTTATTGAGTAATGGGTTTTTTGATTACTGATTTATAGGGTAAGTAATGGGTTTTTCGATTACTGATTTACAGAGTTGATTTTATAATTATGATCTTCCGACCTCTAATTGCCTACTCTTTTTAACAGCTTAACTACATCATTGAGCATGTATAAGTATGGACCCAAAAAATGCATTAATCATATCATCATGTTTAGAAACCAAACATGGTGTATAGATATGTGTCACATTCATTCTATACATGAATTATTCTAGACAATTCTAGGACAAACATGCTCTCTATATTCTAGTGTTCTATCCCCTTTCCATCTTTCGAGTTTCTAGTGGACAATAAATTTATTCTAATGGTGATCAAGCATTAAAATAATCAAAATAAGAATATAAGAGTTATCACATACAAAAAATCATTTTCAACCAAAGAAAATAAGATTTAAACCTTCATCTTTTGGCTACAACCTAAGTACTAGGTGATTTAGCCACTCATCATTTGTAACATAATTACATAAATCATTACTAACATAAAAACTTTAATTCAATTGAAAGAAAAGAAAAAAATATCACCAAAATAAGTTCTTCCTTCATCTTCTTCAATCTTTTTCCCGAATTCGGATCTACTTTTTAATAAAGTACATTAAGGTGCTAATTATAGCACCGAAAATACGAAGTTAAAGTAGGCTTACTGAACTTTGCATCAGTTCAGTGTAATTTTTTTATTTTTTGTGTCGGTGAAAATTTATTCTATCCAACCAGGTCTGCGATGTAGACATAGCGTGCACCACACTATTGAGTCAAATAAATTCTAAGTTTTGAAATTAAATCACTGAATTTAAGTGCGCGACGCGGACACAATTCTTTATAATGTATTTTCTTCATATTTTTTTCTCAACTTCACCTTTTAGCTCCACTTTCAATCCGATCATATTTTGTATGTCCATTCTTTCTCAATTATCCCTAAAAGTATTTAATCATGTTGGTAGGTTACAAAAATACACAAATATAAAAAAATATGAACTAATCTCTAGGAATTTGCTCTAAACTTGACTAATGAATTATGGGTTTTATTTGCTATTGGGTACATAAATGTTCCCAAGATCATATATATATTCACTACAAATTTGAAATGATCAATATCAATTATCAAAATGAAGGAGATAACATAAATAAGCTCTACCAAAGTTGGAAGTGACTAGGGGTATGTTCATTACGATGGTGTTCAACACTACTAACATATAGTTAGTGGAAAAGTAGAAAGGAATTACGAGGTCTAATACATATATTTAAAACTCAATTAGTCGACGCATCTTCAGAAGTGCCACATACAAAAGCTTTCAATAGAGGGTATGTATATTTATATGTAAAATAATGTGCTTCTTTTTAAAAATTCAAATATTTCACTTGACTTTTTATAAATATATTCCTATTAATTTTTAAACTCTAAGACTAACCTCAAATCAAAACTATTGCTATGGTGGAGGAGCGCGATTAATAATATCGTGATAACGTCCTTATAAAACAACAAATATTTGAAGCCATTTAAAACTCTCTTATGATTTTGTTTAAATCGTACGCACTTTCATTGTTTATAAACCAATCTTTATAATGAAATTTGTTCTTGTTATGGGTAGTTTAGTATATATGCAATCCTTATGATTTTTTATATATCTCTGTGTCAATTTTCTCTCCTCACTTGTCTCTTTTTCTTTACTGAATTGTATGTCTTTTATTCATTTTTGTAATTACTCTTACTTTTTTAAGAAAATAAAAAATAACATAAATAAGTTAATCTTAGTTTAGTTATCTTGTCTCTTAGATTTAGTATTTATTAATTAATAATTGATTATTGTGGTACTTCATTGTATCAAATTATTTCTTATTGTCTATCTAATATTATTGATTGTAAGACCCCAAAAGTTAGAAAGTCAGAAAAAGGAGTTTAAAAGAAAAATCTCAGAAATTACAGCCTTTTGGGTTCCACGGAGGTCCTTCACGGACCGTATTCTTCATCGTCAGTGGAAACCAACTATAGAAACTGGCCTGAGAGGATTTTAGACAAGTGCCTTTATATGGAAGGTCTTATAGTCCGTAAAAGGTTCTATGAACTGTAGACCCAATCGTAGAAGGTCCACCAAAAAGTGGCTAAGGAGAAGAGGGTTCACAGTCCCCTCCACGAATGGTGAAAGGAACCACGGTCCATCAATGGGCCCCATGGAAGTGATCAAGAAAAGAGGAAAGGGTAGGTGAATTCCATGACTCGTAGACTTGTTCATGGACCGTAAAGTGGTCTGTGGTACTCGACCCTCTGAAACAAGCCATCCTTATGAGAATTTCTACAACCCGTAGAAGAGATGATGGCCCATAGACCCTATAGTAGAAAGGAGCATTCATTGGACTGATTGGGGGCGTGGTTCCACAAGGGCCTTCGTGGCCTGTTATGCGCTTCATGATCTGTCACCCCGTACGTCAAGTTCCTCTTTTTCCCCAAACATAACCCCTTGTTACAATGGAATGCTCTACGGCCCGTAGTGCTTTTCATGGGCCATCGAGGGTCCTTATCCAGTGAACCCGATAGTTTCTCATTAAGGGTATTTTTGTCTTTACCTCACTAGTTTAATTATGTCCTTGGAGATTTTTGAGGATTAATTCCTAGCCTATAACAAATTTCTAACACTCCTAAACCCTCATTCTTCAAACCTCTCAAGTTTCTCTCAAATTCTCCCCAAGGCAAGAACTAGGGAAAAATCTCCAAGCTTCTATTGAAAGGGTTGATTCAAGCTTTCTAAGTCCAGTTATGTGGGAATTCATCCATGGATCCTTCTTCCATCCATGGATTCCCAAGGATTCCTCAATTCTCTTTTAATAAATTCCTTCTAAATTCTAGTTTTGATCAACTTCCATATGGGTCAACTCAATTATGATTTATCTAAATTACAATGGTTCATTCATTCATAATTTCAATTCAATTATATGATTTAATGTATTTTTCAATGAGCCGTGCATTATGCTATCAACTTCAAGTATGAATTATGGATTTATGATCATGAAGTTTATGAAATCTCTTTTATGATTTATGAAAATTTTGAATAATGATTCAACTATGATTTCAAGTATAAAACCATGAATTGTGAAATATTTCCTCACAACATGCAAGTTATGATGATATGAATGATGTAAGGCCCAAAAAGTTGAAAAGTCAAAATAAAAGAAAATTCAAACAAAATAGACTGTCCCGGAGTTTACGACTTGGCCTATGAGTCATAGGGACTCCTACGGGTCATAGGAGTGGCTTGTAGAAATGATATAGAGGTTGGAAAATCGACAAAGTTTGTAAATGAGTTTACAAGTCAAGTTGATAACTCATAAGAATGGTGACGACTCATAGAGTGAGTTGTAGATTTGATCTCTGATGTTGTGAAATTGACAAGCCTCAGTACTTTTGAAATGACTCAACACGATGAGCTGTAGGATTTAGTTACGAGTTGGAGAATGGACTCGTAAAAAGGGGTCCAGAATTCTGAACTTTTGCTAAGTGTGGGCAAGTTTGATGAATCACTTGTACGACTCATGTAAGTGTTGATGACTCTTAGACATAATTTGTAGGGACCAAGTTTCATTCCAGTAGCCTATGATTTTGGTACACTACATTGACTACTCATATTGACGATCCATAGACTAAATGACAAGTCGTAGAAGCCATCCATAGGGTCATAAATGGTGATTCTTAATTGTGCATAGGTGTTAAGGTCAATTATTAAGTGTGGAAATAGATTTGAAGATATTGTAAGGTCACAAGAATCCTCTAGCACAAAGACGAATTGAAAGTTTCCTTACCGATTGAATTTTGATAAAACATTTTACTTGGGTCAATTTCAAAAGATGATGTCTCCTAAAATATAAAGAATTAGGTGTCTCATGACCTATAAAATTAAAAGGTCTTTGAATCTTCTTTCCAACTCCATAAATTTTGAGTAATCTGGAGTTTGGAGTAAAACGTTATGACCGGTTTACTAGAGGATCTAGATCACATAAAGATTATGACTCAACTCTACAACCTGTAGAGTTTTCTATGAGTCATAGAAGTCATTTTCTTAGAAAAACATTGCACGAATTATAAGGTTATTTTGGTCCTTATTCAAGCCTTTTAACCCTACCTTAAGTCATTTTTGGGTGTTTTGAAGGAATATATCATTCCTCTAACTAGTTTTGCCCTCATAAAATCCTCTCAAGGCTCTCTTCTTCTCCTACAAGACTTCATTGAAGGACCTCCTTGGGTCTCCAATTTTTCTATTAATTTTCAAGATTTAATCAAGGAATCCACCCAAGGTTTGTGGGAGTTGATCCATGGGTCCCTTTCACCCATAGAGTCTCAATATTTTCCTCAAAAATCTCTTTAGATTTCATTGGTTTCTAACTGTAGTTTTGATGAATTGCATTGGGTTGTTTCAATTTCATTTTTGATTTCTATCAATGATCATTATAAGCATGATTCTACATTATTACCTGATTTCAAGTTGTTCTATAAGTTTCCATGGATAATGTTATTTTAACTGGTGATTTTCAAGAACTATGATTAGTTTTAAAGGGATTTTCAATGAATGCTTTTATAAATGATGTTTGAGACTTATGAAAGATTGATGAAGATTATAAATGATGATTTCAATGATTTTCTATGAATCTCTTACATTCAATAGTGCTTCAAATTGATTTCATATTCATGAAATATGTGTGGGTTGATATAAAGTATATGGTCGTGCAAGTTTTCCATCAAATTCCATGATGTCAACTTAAATAGTTTATGTATGCATGCTTCACCTAAGTTACAAGTATTTGTTATGATCTCAAGTTCCAAGTTATATTCAAAGAAAGCTTTATCAATGTTTGACAAGGTCTATGAATGAGTTTAAAGGTGCTTTTAACAAAGAAGCTTCATGAATGTTGATTTTATAATGTTCAATCAAGTTAATGATTGGGTGAGTTAAGGCCCTAAATATATTTTACAAATAAAAATATGTAATGATGGAAGGTATATACTCACATTATATGAGATAAATTTAAGGATCTACTCTATAATTATATTCTTATGAAGAGTGGATGGGTAGTAGATATGGCCCCTACCACGTGATGTTGACTTTATGTCTTATGGTTTGCCTATTCCATTGAGAGTTTACCTAGAACTGAGTGGACCTTGGGATAGGCATTCTCTCCTGTAGTAAATGAAAGAGACCCATAGAAAGATCCCATTATCCCATAACTATGTGCTACTGTAGGATAAACAATCACCGGTAGAAGAGGCTTGATTCCATTGAGGGTCACCCGCAGAATAGGCTCAATCATGTAGCTTAGTCTATCCACTTAGGCATATAGGAGTCTACCTTAGAAAGTAGTATCCCTCTTTCCTACGATGTACCAGTAAATATTGGGACTCCATGTTATAGCTCACATGATTTATATCGATTAACGGTCGCTCTTATAAAGGTACAAGGTCCTTCTCTCAATGTTTAAGGTATTTATTACTATAGCTAATATGTCTCTCACAAATTAAAGTATGTTTTCTCACCCATGGTTTTATGACTTTCAACATGATTTAAGGTCCTTACTACTACTTATAAAATTGCAAGCTCTTTTATGATTCTTTATTATAACTCATGACTATCCATGAATTGTACAAGTTCTCTTTATTAAGGTTGCATTATGGTTTAAAATGATATTAACCTTACTCATGATTCACTTTTACATGTAAATGGTCTACTTATTATATGTTCTAGCCTTAATCATATGACATTGCTTGTATGTCATGTATTGCATTTCTCACATACTTAGTACATTCAAAGTACCTACGCATACTTTTGTTTGTCTACATTATGTTATAATGTAGGGCAAAACGATCACCCTACACACCCTCGTGGATTGATAGAATACTTATTCACTTGATTTGGTAAGTCTTTATGCTTCGGGGACTGCCTATCGTGCTTATTTGTTTTCTTTATTTTAAGACATTTCTTTCTTGTTTGGGGAACTAGTGGCTTATTCTATGCCCCCATCTATGTTAGTATGATAGAGGAATGTTTAGACATAGAGTTGATATAGTCTGTTCGGACATATGACTTGAGTTTCGTTTCATCTCTAGACTTCCATGTTTGAGATTATTCTTTCACTTAATTTTATTATGTTTTATCTTACCTTATGAATGTGATGTATGCTAAGAGGCTTGGTTGGGATGCTTTGAGTTTCCAATCACCGTGTTACGGCTAGACCCTAGTCTGGCTCATGACAGATGCTTAGAAAGGTAAGTATCCACAAGTTCAAGGTATTATTATGGTTTTCAAGGAGCTATTCTTATGGTATATTTTTATGATTTTGAATTGGTTGATTTACCTTTCCTAATGACTATGTTTTATGTATTCCATTGGGATTAACTTATCATTGAGAGAACTTTATGGTGGGGATACACAAGGGAACCCTAGTAGCAACCATTAGCTCCCAAACTAAATGCCACATAGGTTTGCCTTTCTATCTTAGCTAGTAGATCCATATATAGCTCATGTTATATTTATGATACGGAGTCTACCTTGGCATCTAGCCTCTCTCTTCTTGGTGTGGGAGTTATATCAGATTCCATGTTATATTTCACATGGTCTTATATGCCGGTTAAGGTTAATACCTTTATATTCATTACACATAACCTCTATCTAAGTCAAACAGATCAACATAGAATCCAAAGAAGCAAACCCCTTCACAACCAATAGTACTATCAAGACAACCCCACAAAATTGCAAATCTCTGTCATGGTTGTGGACCTACTCTGATTCTTAACTGCTTCCAACTTATACATGTCAACCATAACCCCTTCCTTCTAAACTAAATGTACCAAGATGGACACAGATGGAAACTGTTACACCCCATATGTTTGTACCTTGGAACGCATTCTTAAGTCTCTTGAAAGGCTCTTAAGTTTCGTGGAAGGATCGTAAGCCTCTTAGGTTTTGTAAGGTTTCCTAAAGTTTCTTAAAGCTTCTTCAGTTTTTTGAAAGATTCCTAAGTTCTTGAAAGCTTCTTAGAAGTTATCATGTGAGCCAGATAGGCTATAACTCTATCAAACAACTCTAAGTAAAGGAGAATGTGATACCCCATGGCAGAGAATATTAGAAATAAAGTTATAGGAATCCAGAAGGAATTGGAGGCCAAGTAGTGAACCCGACTTGCTTGTGTAAGCTATTACCTTAGATGTGTTACATATGTAAGCTACCAACTTGAAAATTTTACATACCTAAGCTACTTGAGTACGTAGCAAGGATTATATAGATTCGTAAAAGAAGACGAGATTATGAACCCACGAGGGGAAAAGAAGGTGACATATGATAGCATGAGAGAGTGTCATATGGAGCATGAGAGAGTTCCACGTGGTAGTAGATGGAGCAAGGGATTGTCCCCAACATTCCACATGGCAGCCTATGGTTGGAGGAAGGGATGTGTTGGCCCAATGAGGGCTTGACATGTATCACCACTTAGTGCTTGACATGTGTCACCACTTAGGGGTTGACATATGTCACCCCATAAAATTAGCCTATATATATGTGTCCTATGAATCATCAAGTTCTATACTTCTCTATAAAACTTAATACAAAGAGAGAAAATTCAAGAGAATGAAAAGAAGAGAGGAGAAACCTTAAGTGAGAAAGAGAGAGACGTATGGTTTGGGGAAGAGGAAAAGAGGTAAGTTTCTGATTTTTCTCTGCAAATTAATTATCTAGGGTATATCATGATGTTATGAAGGTATTTTTAATATAAATATATGGTTTGGAGCATCCCCAAAACGTTAACAAACAGCCCTAAAGTTTCAGCTGGGCTAAAGGAATTTTCGAGGCGAGTTCCGATAAGTTTTAGCGAGTTTTGGCTAAGGTAAAGTTTTCCCTTTTGAACTAGAGTTTATGATGATTTTATGAGGTATATTAAATATATTTAATGAGGTTGGAAGTGGAAAAATTTCATAAGAACGCTTGATGTTAGAAATAAACTAAATTGAAGTGGTTATAGCTAAATCAAAGTCGAGTAGTGGGTTGTCGTTGTGGCGCTGCGGGTGTAGGTGGTTGGGTTTCATGTTTCAGGGATTTAATGTATTTTAAAAAGGATATGTGTTCTTCTGGTTGAATCCACATGACCCTCCGTTTGGTATGGTTAAATATTTTACGAAATAAAGGTTAAAAACTCTATTTTGATATCGTAGATTTGAGCTAGTTGTTTGGAGTTGTATTGAGTAATGTTGAAGTGATTTAATTCTATATATGATGCTGGTTGTTGACATGGTGGCCGATTTGAAATCTCGGGGATATTGAAGTTATAGGGGAGATGCTGCCCGATTTTCGATAACTTAGGAACTAGTAATGAACTAGTAGAGGGAAATAGATAAGGAAATGACCTCTATGGAGACTTGGTTGTAGAGTTGGAATTGGAAAGTAAAGTTCATCAACCATAGTATTACTTTCATGTTAAATAGGTTCAAGAGACGATGAGGCGAATGTATTAGGAGTAATCCGTAAGAGGTATGTAAAGCTAATCGTTCCTTCTTTTGGCATGTCTTTGGCATAAGTATGTAAAGCTTATTCTTTCTCTTGGCATGTTTTGACTTAAGTATATAAAGCTAATCTTTATTTTTGGTATGGTTTGTATGAAACAAGTATATGACTTTTATATGATTCCAAGGAAGTTCCTATTCGTGGAGCCGCTAGGATGGCCAATTTCTTGACTTCCAAAAGATATTTTGTTATGCCTTGATATGTGTATATAATTCCAAAAGTTCTATTTTGATATAATCCATAGTATCTTTTAAAAGGTACTTGATATGACTCTTGACTTGATTTTTGAATGATAGCTCATTTTAAGTACCCCATCGAGTCTCAAATATGATTTAAATTGCATCTAGTTTCTCACTACTCTACTCCTGGATGCCTCAATGCTTTCTTCATTGAGCCCGGGATAGGTTTGTTATCATGCGTACCTTTCTTCATGTTCACCGTGCCCCGACGTGAGGGGGAAGGTACGCCCTGTACATGAGTTTATGGAGTTATGCTGTGCCATGTACACGTATGCTGATGATATGATATGATATGATATGGCCATCTGATATGATAAGATTTGTTATGGAGATATTCCCTAATCTGGATGTATGCTGTGCTGTGGCGCCAGTGATGGGGTAACAACCACGTTTTGTTCACCGAGTCCCGTAATAGGGCCAGATATAGCATATGTTTTTTCGTTTGCATTATCATGGGTTGTAAAAAAGCATTTTGATATTTCTGGATATTTCGCCTTGGTTTTGCACGTTTTGTTCTAGTGATGACTTTATTTATTATAGTCCTTGCTTTACATACTCAGTATGTTTTCCATACTGATCCCCTTTCTTCGGGGGATTCGTTACATACCCACAGGTACAGACATTCGGTTTGCTGATCTGCTCGCTTTGGACATCCACCCTATTGGTCGGTAGTGCTCCTTCGTCCGAAGCCTTATTTTCGTACTAACTTTTCTGTTGTATATTTATACGTGATGGTTAAGGGTACGATGGGGCCCTGTCCTGTCATATATTTATGCTATTGTTCTGTAGAGGTTTGTAGACTTATGTTGTGGGTTCTGTATATGTATTTTGGGCTTGTGTTCAGTGATGACCTTAACGGCCTTCGTGTGCTACATCTATTTTCGTGTGCTCTCTAGCGATCTCTTTTGATTTCTACATTTGTTCATTCTGCTTACACGCTAATTGGGGCTAAGGGTATGTATGGGTGCCCAACTCGGGCACCTGTCATGGCTTACGGAGTTGGGTCTTGACAGAAACCATAATGCACACTTAGAAAAACTCGCATATAATTTATTTCCTTCAGTACACCCAAAACAATCCTTAGATAATTTTCATGCTCCTTCTTACTCGTTGAATAAACTAGTATGTCATCCATAAACACCATCACAATAGAATATTAGTACGGCTTGAAAACACCATTCATCAAACTCATTAAAGCAGCACGGGTGTTAGTAAGCTCAAAACACAAAATCACGAATTCATTATGTCCATAAATAGTCCAAAAGGTTGTCTTGGGAATATCCTCATCCCCTTATTCAATCAATGATACCTAGACCTCAAGTAAATCTAAGAGAAGATTGATTCACTATATAGTTGACCAAAAAAGTCATTTATGCAGGGAAGAGGATACTTGTTCTGGACAGTGACCTTATTCAAATAATGGTAGCTAATGAATATACGTATACTACCATCCTTCATTATCAAAAATAAAGCAGGAGCACTCTATGGAGAGGCACTCAAATGGATAAATCCTTTACTAAGAAAATCTTGTAACTAAACCTTTAACTCTCTCAACTCGGATAGTGCCATATGTATGGACGAAAATAAATGGGATGAGTCCTTGGCCAAATTCAATATCTCGATCAGATGGCATGCTAGGTAAATCTGCAGGATACACCTCTAAGAAATCACTTACCACAGAAACTAACAGAATTGAAGGGACCTCTACACTAGTATCTCCGAATGTGCACATAAAATGTCAAACACCCTCTCTTTACTAATTTATTGGCATGAATAAAAGACATATATTTCTTGGACTAGGACTATAATTACCCTTCCACTCAAGTCTAGACATTATCAACAAAGATATGGAGACTATCTTGGCATGAAAATCTAGAATAGCATAGTATGGAGGCAACCAACTCATCTCAAAAATAACATCAAAATTGACCATGTCTAAAATTAACAAGTCTACCCAGGTCTTTTATAACCTATAAAAGTCACCATACAAGAATGATAGACCCTATCAACAATCATAAAATTCCCCCACATGAGTAAAGACATGAACAGAAACATTAAGGGACTCACAAATTCAATTCAAACCTACAAAAAAATAACACATATAAAAAGGTGGCACTAAAATCAAATAAGGATGTAGAAATCCGATCATAGACTAGAACAGTACATATCATTACCACTTTGGATGCCTTTGCATCGAGTCTACTTGGAAAGCCATAAAAATACACTTGTCATGACCCGACCTAGGGCCTAGTCAAAACACGGTGATCGAAACCTCAAAGGGCTCCAACCAAGCCTATTGACATATCATAAAGGATTCATAAGGTAAAATAAATGCGGAAACAACATAAGAGAGTCTAGAACATGAATCATAAATAAAGAATGTAACTTGACAACATAGACTCAAGCATTCGTCCAACTAATGCCTCTAATCATGAACATGGGCGTGGCCTAAGACATGTCCCTAGCTCACCCTCAAATATGGTAGAATTAATTGTCTTTGGAAGTAATAAAACAACAACTCATGGCCAGTCCTCTATAGATGAGGACTCACCACAACTTCGCCAGAATGAGAAAGCTCAATTAGCCACGTGGATGGATATGATCTTTGACCTCAACCCCTACATTATGAGACAATGTAGGAAATAATATGTATTAGTACATTTGAATGTATTAAGTATGTGGGCATGACATACAATATAAATCATAAGAAGCAATGATCAAGAATATACAGAATAAAGAAGATTGGTAAAGTGATGAGGACAAACATGATGATCAAAGAATTTTAAAGGACATAGTTGAAGATCATAAAATAACATAATACTCATATACATATGTGGGATAGGAACCATAACCGACAATAAGACCATGAGAGCTATAGCATGTAATCCCATTATCTCCCCATACAATGAAAAAAAGAGGAATCTACTTGCCAAGGTAGACTCTACCCTGTTAGGCGGGTCATATACATACGTAATATGTGGATCCACTAGCTAAGAAATAAGGCAACCTACGGAGGCACGTAGTTTATGAGTCATGAGACTGATACTAATGCTTTTGGTAAGACCCCCACCTCAAGTCCACTCGGTGCTAAGTCAAATCCCACGGAATGCATATCATAACATAGTAATCATAGTTAATATATATCATTGACATGATCATAGGTTTGGAATTCATAGAGTATCTCATTTCATAACATAAGTGCAATGTGAGTATTGGTCGTCCACATTACAAATCATACTTGCATAATTAATATTATTAGGTTCTAGGTCACCACATAGGGCCCTAAGTCACCTATCTTCACAACTTGCATGAAAATCAAAACTTGAACATACTCAATTTGATTGAAAATCATAAAAATACCTTGAAAACATTGAACTCCCTAATAAAATTCATATAACCCATCATAGAGATAGCTTCATGCATGGGCATTCGTAATTAAACTTAAAATCATGTAACATACGTAAAAAGATACTTATGAGAATCATAGATAATACTTTAAAACAAAATTGAATTGCCTAACACAATTCATCAAAATTGAAGTTAAAAAGTAATTAGATTTCATGATATTTTTAAAATAAACCTTGGACTCCATGAGTGGAAAGGACTCATGAATCAATCCACACTTACCTTGATCGAAATTAGACTTGAATTTGAGAAAGGAGACTTGATCTTGAAGAAACTCTAATCAAAGATTTATAAACCCTTGAGGAACCTTGGGAGAGAAGTCTAAAATTTATTTGGGAAGTAATGAGGGAAAATAAAAGGTTTAGAAATATTTAGGATACAATTCGTAATGCATTTCATCCTTAAAAAATGTTCACATACATTATTAGAATGTAGGAAAAATACTAAACTATCCCTCATTAAATTTCAAATGGGACACTTCTATGAATAGGTCTACAAATTGTACAGGCAGTGACGAGTTCTAGAAATGACTTGTTCTGCAAGCCTTGAGAAAGCCTGGAGAATAAGTGTTTGAGATTGCTTCTACAAGTCATGTTTACGACTCTTCATTGGGTTTACGAGTCATCAAAGTGACTTGTCTTGCAGGTATGAAAACTTGCAAGTTAAATAGTCTCTGAAGTTTCATCATGAATCATTTTTACAAATCGTAAACTTCTCTATGACTCACTGGTTGAGTCGTAGACAAAATCCTGAGGGTAAGTAGTTTGTCGGTTCAAGGCCTGCACCACGACTCCCTTTTATGAGTCATAGACTCTTTCATGAGTTATAATATGACTCGTAGACTCTCATTTGCCTTAGCCAAATTTCTAATTGTCTACTTTACCTATACAACTCGAGTTTACGACCCATAATAACTTCTACGAGTTGTAGACTTGGGTCAGTTTCAAATTCCTTTGAAAATTTTTCTTTCATTCGATTTTTCATCTTACGGGGTCTTATAATATCTTCCCCTTGGGAACATTCATCCTCGAATGAGATTCAAGATAGGATAGAAAAGACATGGAAAGAGGACTAGTAACCCAACATGAATATAAGGACACTTTAAAATGCATAGAACATGTAAACTTCATGCTTAACATAACATGGTTTTAAAAAATAAACTTTCATGAACATGAATGTATATGAATGACATAAGAAGGACTGAATACATAGGAGTTTAATCGATTCTGTCATGAATAACTTAGTACCTTTAGGCTTGAGTAGAGGAAAAGAGATACAGATAACGCTTCATCATGTCCACTTCTGCTTCCCATGTATAACTCTCTACTTGTTGATTTCTCCACAACACCTTGATAGACGTCTTTATTTCTTAGTCTTTTCATTTGCCGGTCCAAGATTTCAACTGGAACCTCCTCGTAAGTTAAATTTTCTTCAATGTTCACAATTTATAATGGCACAATACAGTTTGGATCACCTACAAATTTCCTCAATATAGACACATTAAATATCGGATAAACCATAGCTAACTCAAATGGAAAATGTAACTCATATGCCACTTTACCAACACTTTTTCCATATAAGGCTTCAAAAGGAGCCATTTGGATGCTAGAGTGATAACAATTATTGTAGGCAAACTCAATCAATGGAAAATGCTAATCACAACTTCCTTTAAGATCAAACACACATGCTCTTAACATATCCTCTAGATTTTGAATCATTCTTTTGACTTATCCATCGGTTTGAGGATTGAAAGTGGTAATTAGCTTAACTCTAGTACCAAGACCTTTTTGAAACAACGTCCAAAAATGTGAAGTGAATTGAGTACCTCTATCTGATATAATCGATAAAGAAACACCATAAAGTTCCACAAGTTCATGAATGTAAAACTTATATAGTCTTTGGCACTATAAGAAGTATTAACTGGTAGAAAATGTGCCAACTTAGTCATTCGGTCCACAATGACCCAAATAGAATCATATTGTCTTCTAGTACGAAGCAAACCCATTACAAAGTCTATGTTCACATCTTCCCACTTCCAAGTAGGAATCTCAAAGTCTTGAGCTAAACCTCCCGGTCTTTGATGTTCAACTTTAACTTATTGAAAATTAAGACACTTAGACATAAACTTCGTTATGTCCTACTTCATACCATTCCAGTAATACATTTCCCTCAAATCACGATAGATCTTGGTGGATCCTGAATGAATTGAATACCAAGCACTATAGGCCTCATTCAATATCAACTCTCTTAACCCATTAATATTAGGAAAACAAATGTTTATGTTAATATAGTACCCCATCTCCCCTTTGGGAGAAAGCCTCAATGGATTTTTCGGTAACTGACTTCTTCAATTCAACCAAAATTGGATCATGGTCTTATTTGGCCTTAACATCCGACATAAGAAATGATTTTGAGCCATTATGTACAAGAACACCTCCATCTTTAGTGTCAACCAAACGCACACCTAAACATGCTAATCTATGGACATGTTTGACCAACTCCCTCTTACCTTCCTCATCATATGCAACATTATCCATGGATAATCGACTAAGAGCATCGGCTACAACATTCGTCTTACCCATATGGTATAATACACTCATGTCATATTCCTTTAGGAGTTCAAGACACCTCATTTACCTAAGTTCAAGTCCCTTTGGCTAAACACATATTGCAAACTTTTGTGGTCAGTGAACACATCAACATGCACCCTTAAAAGATAATGTTGCCATATCTTCAAAGAAAATACAACGGTCGTAAGTTCAAGATCATGGGTTGGGTAGATCCTTTCATGTACCTTAAGTTGTCTAGAAGCAGAAGCTATAATCCATCTGAACCTTCAGGCAATGTCAAAATAGGAGCCGACATAAGAAGATCTTTCAATATTTGGAAGCTCTTCTCATATTCATCCAGCCACTGAAATTTCACCTTTTTTTGGGTTAACTTAGTCAAAGGTGAAGCAATAGATGAAAACCCATCATACTTATCATATATTCATAAACTTATTCATAGGTTTAAAACTTATAGAGTAGCTCCTTTTCATATCATAATTGTAATCCGAGTAAAAGCCTTCAACATCTAAAATCATACTTGTATACTATATGTCATTAGGTTCCTAGGTCACCAATTAAGGATCCTAAGTCACCTCTTTCAGAACTTGCATGAAATTCATATCTTGATCATAATTGAAATTTGTAATCATAGCTCATACTTTAAATTAGGATAAAAACTTGAATACACAAATAATTTGATTGAAAATGATGAAATTGGATTGAAAACATGCATAATCATACTACTTATATGAATCCATACATAATTCATCAAAGTAATGTCAATTAGATGCATAATTTAATTAATAATCATAAAATATACCATGAATCAGAAGACCCAATGCATAAATCATAAAAATTAAGGCTTTTGAATTAAAAATCACAATGATAAATTGAGAAGAACCTTGGGACTCCATGGGTGAAAGGTCCTATTGATGAATTCCCACATACCTTGGAGAATTTGACCTTGTAATTGAGAGAAGGAGACTTGATCTTGAAGAAATCCTAGTCCAAACCTTGATAAAGAAGAAGATCTTTTGAAGGAACCTTGGGAGAAAAGACTTGTAATGTTTGGGAGTTAATAAGGGAACATAATAGGCTTAGGATTATTTAGGATAATTAACATTAGGAGTCTAGTCCTAAATACGCCCACACACATTAATTAAATATAGAGAATAGACCAAACCACCCCTTATTTAAATTCGTCCGAACAGCCCTACAACTCTACCTTATGATTCGTACAAAGTTTGATAAGTCATAGAAATGATTCGTCCTGTAGGGTCTAAGAAATCTCTAAAAACTGAGTCTCTAAAGTTTCTCTACGACTCGTTCTTACGAGTCATCATCCTCTCTATGACTCATCCTGTTGACTCATAGAAGAGGTCCTGAAATGTTTTTCTGTGCAAGAATCAGGCACTGCAACAATGACTCATTTCTATGAGTAGTCGTAGTTTCTACAAGTCGTCAACTGATTGCTCAACCCTCTTCTTGCCTTATCCAAATTCCAACCTCATACACTTCCCCTACGACTCATTTCTACTAGTCATAGAGAACTGTACGAGTTGTATAACTTGAGGTAGTCAAAATTTTCTTGATTCACTTCCTATTAGACTTTTCAACTTTTGGGGTCTTACAATATCTCCTCCTTGGGAACATTCATATTCGAATGATATTAAATTAGCATAGAAAGGAAATGGAAAGAGGACTTGCAACCCAACATGAATGCAAAGACACATTAAAATGCATAAAACATGACTTTAAAATCAACTTCATGAACATGCATGCACATGAAAGACATAGGTGAAACTGAATATGTAGGAGTTTAGACGACCTGAGAATGAACAACTTAGTACTTTAGGTTTTAGTGGAAGGAAAGAGATACGGATAACGCTTCATCATGTCTACTTCATCTTCCCATGTAGCACTCTCTACTTGTTCATTTCTCCACAACACCTTAATGAATGCAACCTCTTTGTTTCTTAACCTTTTTCACTTGCCGATCAAAAATTTCCATCGGAACCTCCTCATAAGTCAAGTTATCTTCAACATTCACATTTTCTAATGACACAATAGAATTTAGATCACCCACAAATTTCTTCAACAAAAATACATGACATACCGGATGAACCATAGCCAACACAAATGGAAAGACTAACTCATATGCCACCCTGTAAATACACTTCAAGATTTTGTAAGGTCCCACATATCTAGAGCTCAATTTTACTTTCTTGCAAAAATGCATTAAACCCTTCATGGGAAAAACCTTCAAATAAACCCAATCATCCACATCAAATTCAAGGTCTCTCCTTCTTATGTCTGAATATGACTTTTTGGCGACTTTGAGTCGTCTTCAATCTTTATCTTATGAACCTTACTTTCTCCATTGCATCTAATACCAAATTGAGACCAATTAATGTTATCTCACCCACTTCAAGCCATCCCACCGGGGACCTACATCTTCTCCCATACAAGGCTTTAAAAGGAGCCATTTGAATGCTAGATTATTGTAGGCAAACTCAATCAATTGCAAATACTCGTCCCAACTTCTTTTAAAATAAATGACATATCCCTCAACATATTCTCCAAAGTTTTAATTGTTCTTTTGTCTTGTCCATCAGTTTAAGGATGAAAAGCAGTACTTAACTTGACTTTTAAACCAAGACCCTTTTGGAACAACTTCCAAAAATATAAATTTGATTGAGTACCTCAATCCGATATAATAGACAAAGGAATACCATAAAGCTTTACCAACCCACGAATATATAACTTAGCATAATCTTTGACACTATAAAAAGTCTTAACTGATAGAAAATATGCCGACTTAGTCATTTGGTCCACTACAACCCAAATAGAATCATGTTTCCTTCTAGTACGAGGCAAATCCATCACAAATTCCTTGTTCAGTGTATTGAGCTAAACGTCCCAATTTTTTATGCTCAACTTTCACTTGTTGACAATTTAGACACTTAGCCATGAACTCTGTTATGTCCTTCTTCATGCCATTCCACCAATACACTTCCCTCAAATCATGATACATCTTGGTGTTTTCGGATGAATTGAATACCGAGAACTATAGGCCTCATTCAATGTCAACTCTCTTAGACCATCCAGATTAGGCACACACAAACAACCTTGGTAACGAAGTACCCCATTTCCCCTTAGAAGAAAGCCCAATGGCGTTTTCGGTAATTGACTTCTTCAATTCAACTAAAACTGGATCATGGCCTTGTTTGGCCGTAACATCCCCCACAAGAGATGAGTCCAACCCATTATGCACAAGAACACTCCCATTCTAAGAATAAACCAAACGAACACCTATATGGGACAATCTATGAACATCCTTAACCAACTCTTTCTTACCTCCTCGACATGAGAAACACCATTAATGGACAACCAACTAAGAGCATCGGCTACAATATTTTCTTTTCCCGAATTATACAACACACTCATATCATAGTCCTTTAGAAGTTAAATCCACCATATTTGCCTAAGGTTCAAGTCCCTTTGGCTAAACACATATTGCAAGACTTTATGATTGGTGAACACATCAACATGCACTCCATATAGATAATGACATCAAAATTTTAATGCAAACACAACCATCAGAAGTTCAAGATCATTGGTTGGATAGTTCCGTTCATGCACCTTGAGTTTCCTAGAAGCATATGTTATAACATTACCATCTAGCATCAAAATACAAATAAAACAATACGTGAGGCATCACAATAAACAACAAACCCATCCGAATCTTTGGGCAATGTCAAAATAGGAGCCGACCTAACACGGTCCTTCAATATTTGGAAACTTTCACATTTGTCTAACCATTAAAATTTCACTTTTTTGAGTCAACTTGGTCAAAGGTGAAGCAATAAACGAAAAACCTTCAACAAACTTTCTATAGTATCCAGCTAAACCCAAGAAGCTTCTAATATCGGAGGAAACAATGGTCTAGGTCAATTCCTTACCGCCTCCATTTTCTTTGGATCAACCTTAATCCCATCACCAGACACCACATGGCCAAGAAATGCAGCTTTCATTAGCCAAAACTCATATTTACTAAACTTGGGAAATAGTTTCTTGTCCCTTAATATTTGCAACACAATCCTCAAGTAACCCATATGATCTTCCTCATTTCGAGAGTAAATCAAAATAGCATCTATGAACACCGCCACAAACATATCTAAGTACGGCTTGAAAATACAATTTATCAAATCCATGAGGATAGCGGGAGCATTAGTCAACCCAAATGACATTACTAAGAGTTCAAAATGTCCATACCTTGTTCAAAATTTCATCTTGGGAATATCACACTCCCTTACCCTTTGTTGATGATAACCAGAATAGAGATCAATCTTTGAAAAGTAACATGTCCCTTGTAATTGATCAAACAAATCATTTATCCTCAAAATTGGATAATTATTCTTTACGGTGACCTTATTCAATTACCAGTAGTCTATACTGATACGAAGCTAACCATCCTTTTTCCTAACATATAATACGGGAGCACCCCATGGTGAAATACTTGGCCTTATGAAGCCCTTATCCAATAAGTCTTTCAATTTCTCTTTTAACTCCTTATGTTCCACCGGAGCCATATGGTAAGGAGAAATAAAAATAGGTTGAGTATCGAGAAGAAGATATATGCCAAAGTTAATTACCCTTTCGGGAGGAACACTGGGCAAATCATTGGAAAACTCATTAATGATAGGGATCGATTCAAAAGTAAGAGTTTTAGAATCAACATCCCTAACTCACACTATATGATAAATGTACACTTTGGAAATCATTTTTTGGTCCCTAAGACATGAGTGAATCGACCCTTAACCACCGAATCATTACCTTTCCATTCAAGAATCAGCTCATTAGGAAATTAAAACTTGACTCTACGTGTTCTACAATCAATAGATACATAAGAGGCATGTAACTAATCCATACCAAGAATGATGTAAAAATTGGTCATGTCAAGTTCAACAAGATCACAAGGAATAAGTTTATGCAAAACCAACATGGGATAATTTCTATAAACTATCTTAGCTAACACTGAATCATTAACAGTAGTATAAACCAAAAAAGGCTCTAACAATACTTTGGGGAATACATCAAATCTCATAGCAAGGTAAGGAGTAACGAAAGACAAGTTGGCACCCAGATCAAGCAATGCATAAATATCAAACTTAAAGACCAGTAACATACCCGTAACAATATCAGAAGTCTAATACATATCTTGCCTAGCATGAGAGCATAGAATTGATTATTTCATTGGCAACCTTTTTATTGCACTTGGGCACCTTGTTTCCATTGCTCCCCATGAGCAACTTGGACTTAAGGATGACTTTTTCGACCTTTATTGGCAATATTAGGGAACTCAGATTGCATGTGGCCCATATTGACACATCCATAGCAAGCATCTGTCCCAATCAAACATCTTTCTCAATGATTTTTCCCATATTTAGCACACTTGCGAAATGTAGAACTACTAGTATTCACCCCTCCACCTTGAACCTTAGTTCATGGCAACCTATCCTTATCAAACATTTTTCTTGACCTTCGGCTTGGGATCTATGGTCTTGTTGAGAACGGCCATTACTACCACCGGTCCTAGCATTTGAGAACGCCCTTCATACTGAGCCTTCTTAGAGTCACTAATCCTTATCTCCTTAAGTTTCTCTCTTTCAATTTGTTCAGAAAATTTCATGAGCTGAGATATGTCCATCTACTTAACAAGCATAGCGATTCAACATTCTTTTGAAAAATTCATACACCCTTGATATAAATTGGATTGTTTGGGCATGTGGATCGGCAACTAATAAAAGAGCATACTTGGATAGTTTGGTGAACTTGAGGGCATAATCCCACATACCCATGTTGCCTTGCTTAAGATTTATATATTCTAACACCTTTTCCTCCCTTAGCTCAAGAGGAAAGAAATGATCAAGAAAGGCAAGATTGAAGACTTCCCAACTAATAGAACCCTCATCAACTCTCTCAGACTTCTATTGGGAATACCAAACTTGGGTAACACCCTTGCGTTGGTATGTCGCCAACACCGCTTTTTCTTTCGAAGTCACCCCAATAATATCCACTATCTTATACACCTCATTAATGAACTTTTGGGGATCTTAATCAACTTTTGAATTATGAAATTTGGAAGGGTTCATCCTTGCAAAATCCCTGACTTTAGAAGCTGGAGTATGAGCATTAGGAGGAGCAACAAATCCTTTGTTAGCCACAACTTAGGCTAGCATAGTAATAGCAGTCTAAAACTCTGCATTAGTCACTTGGTCAGGTAGGGGACCATTGACTTGAGGGACCGGAGGAGCTTGGTCTACATTAGCTTGACCCCTCTTTGCATAGGTACTCTTCTTGAAGGCATTTTCTGAAAATTGCAAAGAATAATCTTTAAGGAGAGGAAATCTTAAAGTATACTCTATCGCATGACATAGATCATAAAATAAGTGAGGATTTCCTAAAATGCCTTATAGTATTCTATTCATAGATGTGGCGCTCTTCAAACCCAAGAATAAGACTCTACTTGATGTGGCATGTTGGACTCCCTAGGACACTCTTAAACCTAGTGCTTTGATACTAAGTTTGTCATGACCCAGACTAGGCCCTAGATGTGACACAACGATTAAAACTCTGAAGGGATCTAACCAAGCCTTTTAATGTATTGTGAGCATTCATAAGGTATAATTAAAGTAGAAACAATCATAAGAAGATCTCAAGAACATGAATTATAAGAGTATAAAATTCAATGACATAGACTCTACATAGTGTGTCCATCAATATCTTTACTAGTCAATACAGGCGGGGGGCTAAGACATGTCCCTAGATCACCCTTAAATCAATATAGCAAAATTCTTTCAAAAGGGTAAACTCATAACTCACTTTCGATAGATGAAGACACATCAATCTTTGTAGTATAGGAACTCAACTAGTCGTGTTGAGAATGAATGTGATCTTCGACCCCTACATTATGATACAATGTTGGCAATAAAGTATGCATTAGTATGTTTGAATGTACTAAGTATGCATGCATGCTATGCAATATAAGACATAATATTCAATGACCAAATAACGAACTTGATATACAGAGGATAAGTAAAGTCATGAGAAAACATGATTTGATCAAAGCATTAAGAGACATAAATGAGATCATAAGAAGTACATAAACAAAGTATACATATATGGGATAGAGCCATAAACGATAATAAGACCATGCGATCTATAACATAAAAGCCTGATGTCTCTCCATACAACATAGAAAGAGGAATCTACATGCTAATATAGACTCTACCCCACTAGGCAGGTCATGAATATGTGCCATATATGGTTCCATTAGCTAGGCCATAAAGGCAAATCCTATTATGTGACAAAATAATTTACATAAGGACCTCGTAGGTCGATCCCCTACCTCAAGCCTCATTCAATATTATTTTAAATCTCATGGAATACATAACATAGTAATCATACTTATGATATATTCATAAACTTGTTCATAGGTTTAAAACTCATAGAGTAGCCCATTTTTATATCATAATTGTAATATGAGTAAAAGCCTTTAACATCACAAATCATACTTGCATAATACATGTCATTTGGTTCTTAGGTCACAAATTAAGGATCCTAAGTGTCATAACCCGACCTAGGGACTAGACATAGCATGGTGATTAGAATCCCGAAGGACTCCAATCAAGCCTCTTAGCATAACATTCAAGAGCATACATAAGGTAAATGAAATAGTAAACCAGAATCAAAGATACGGAAGCATAATCTCAAATAGAACATAAGTCTCAAAAATACGGAATAAGAGACAACAAAAACTCCAAATGAACATCTAACATGCCTCTACTAGTCTAGATGGGGGTGTAATATAATCTCCTAGCTCACCCAATATAAAGGGTAATAGAAGTCATAAACTCATAAGAAGTAAAATGTCTAATCCTCGGAACACGAAGACTCACCAATAGTACAGTAGTGCTAACTCTAGCCACGAGCAGAAGGAAGATAAACATGATCGCTGGACCCTATATTTTTATACAATATAGGCACAAAGTATACGTTAATACATGAAATGCAATAAGTATATGAGAAGATGCATGAAAAATAAACATTGGATATAATCAATATGAATCATGTGATGCAAGACCAATATCTTTTTAAAACATGAGTAAAGTCGTGAGAATAATAAAAACATTTATCTCATTAGTCAATGCATCAAAACATAATAATTATCATGAGAACTTATATATGTGGGAGATAAACATAACCGACATTAAGACCATTCGAGCTATTACGTGGAATCCAATGATCTCCACATCGAGAAGGGAGAAGGCTACTTGCCAAGGTATGCTCCATCTAATTATTATCATCATATGCTATATGTGGATCTACTAAATAAGCCATATTGGAAAACCTATGGTGACAACATAGTTTAAGAGACTAGAGGTTGCTACTAGGTCTTAGGTCGAGCCCACAACCTCAAAGTCCACTTGGTGCTAAGTACATCATCCCACAGAATACATATCATAACATAATCATAAATCATACTTGTCATGGTCATAAGCTTTTTATAATCATAATTCATAGAAACTTGTTCATAGGAATAGCTCATTATCATGTGATTCATGTAATGTGGGTTTACGCCTTCCATTATTATGAATCCTTTTCATCAGAATATCATTAGAGTCTTAAGTCACCTTCTTCATCAAGGATCTTAAGTCACTCTTTCATTAGAGTCTTGAGTCACTTTAAAGGATCTCAAGTCACCCTTTCATTAAGCTTGCTTGAAAGTCATTAAAACATTATTCATAAAATTCTTTACATAACACATCTTTAATCTCATTCATAAATATTTTCATTGGAATAACTTAAAAATCATGATCATATCTCATAAATCATATTTGAAACTAGTATATAGTATGGGTCATTGAAAATCAATTTGAATTCATGAAACATGACATTAATTATGCATAATTAGTCTAATAGAATAGATACATATCATAATTGAGAATACTCGATGCAAATAAAAAAAAATTAGGGCTTTTAATTGAAGAAATCACAAGAGAATTGAGAAGAAATCTTTCAGATTCAATGGTGAAAGGAAACCATGGATGAAGTCCCACATACCTTGACCTTGATTATCCCTAAATTGAAAAGAATAGAAGCTTGAACTTGAAGAAATCCTTGAATGCTTGAGAAAGAAGAAGACCTTTGAGAGAAACTTGAGAGAGAGGGTTTTATGATTTAGGAAATTATAGAGAGAATGATAGGGTTAGAAGACTTTAGGTTAGTTAATAGGTAGGAATCTAGTCCTAAAAATAGTCCACATTCATTAATAAAATATTGAGAAAAGACCAAAATAACCCCAACATAAATTGAATCGGGACTAAGGACGGACCATCACCATAGACCGTTATGAGCACCATGGACCGTTATGAGCACCACGGACTGTGGTCCACTCCGTGGTGAGGGACTTGGGATTTTTCAAAAAAAGGGTTTTTGGAAGGCTGCCCACCATAAGATACATCATGGCCCATGAAGGGCACCACAGTCTGTGGTAGTCTTTCGTGGTGGTAGACTTTTGTTTTCGATGGTGGTAGACTTAAACTTAAACTTTTGGAGGTTTGTAGAGATGTTTTAAAACTTCCACCATGGAGGTCATTACAGTCCTTGGACCGCACCATGGGTCTGGTTTCCTATCATGATCCTCTTCTCAGGAAACCATTTGGCTGTATAGGCACCACAGTACCTTTTTACGACCTATGGTCCCCTTTAAGCCCCGTATGGGGAAGTGAAGGCCACCTAGTACCCAAAAGCTACATTTTCTAGAATTTCATCATTTGGTACTTGTTTTAGGACATTCCAACTTTTGGGGTCTTACACTAAGTCACCTCTTTCATAACTTGCATGAAATTCATAACTTGATCATAATTGAAATACCTAATTATAGCTCATACTTGAAATTAGCATAGAAATTTGAATACATAAATAATTTGATTGAAAACCATGAAATTTGATTAAAACATGCATGATTATACTACTTATATCAATCCATATATAATTAATAAAAATAATGTCAATTAGATATATAATTTAATCAATAATCATAAAATATACCATGAATCAGAAGACCCAATGCATAAATCATAAAAATTAGGGCTTTTGAATTGAAAATCGAATGATAAATTGAGAAGAACCTTGGGAATCCATGGGTCAAAGGTCCCATGGATGAATTTCCACATAGCTTGGTGAATTTGACATTAGAATTGAGAAAAGAATACTTGATCTTGAAGAAACCCTAACCAAAACCTTAATGGAGAAGAAGATCTTTTAAAGGAACCTTGGGAGAGAAGACTTGTAATGTTTGGGAGTTAATGAGGGAAAATAATAGGTTTAGGAGTATTTAGGAGAGTTAACATTAGTAATCTAGCCCTAAAATCATCCACATACATTAATTAAATATAGGGAAAAGATCAAACCACCACTTAATTAAATCCAATCGGGCAACCCTACGACTCCACCTTATGAGTCATACAAAGTTTGATAAGTCATAGAAATAACTCATCCTGGAGGGTCTGAGAAATCCCTTAAAACTAAGTCTCTGATATTTCTCTACGATGCATTTTTACAAATATTCATCCTCTCTACGACTCATCTTGTTGAGTCATAGAAGAGGTCTTGAAAACTTGTCCTATCCAGGAATCAGGCACTACAATATCGACTCATTTCTATGAGTCATCAAGTTCCTATGAGTCATCAACTAACTCATCAACCCTCTTCCTCTCTTAGCCAAATTCCAATCTCATACACTGCCACTATGACTCATTTCTATGAGTCATACAACTTGAGGTAGTCAAAAGTTTCTTGAATTCTCTTTTGATTTGACTTTTCAATTTTTGGGGTCTTACATTTATGAAATGGTATAAGCTTTCATTATATTTATAATACATTGACCACACGATTATGACATACAAATATTTTTAAATTTTACTCATGTTTTAAGATATTGGTCATGCATCCCATGTTCATATTATTTATGTTTGATGATCATTGTTCATGCATGTTTCTCACATACTTAGTGTATTTAATGTATTAACGCATACTTTTTACCTATATTGTATCATAATTTACGATCCTATGATCATCAACGCTTATCCTCCCGATTGTGGCTAGATCGAACTACTTAACTTGAGACTTGATTGGTGAGTCCTCATGCATTGAGGAAATAATCAACATAAGTTTATATTTTTTTCTATGACATTATTTTTTTATATTTTGGGTGCGTTAGGAGATTGTCTAATGCCCCCATCTAGAGTAGTAGAGGCATGTTGGATATTGATAAAGCGGTCACTGTCAAATATAGAACCCAACTAGGTTAGGGTCGAACCCACAAGGATTGCGAAGGAAATAAGTCTGCTAGCACTTAAACTCAGTTGTAGTCAATATTTCCAAATAGTAAAAATACATAAAGTGAATGGGTTTTTTTAATAAGTATATGTTCGCAATAACAGAGTGAAATATACTTAAGGTTGTAAACGATATGAGAAAGTAGCTAGGACTGTTTTCCCCATGACATGTAACTCAGTAATCATATGTATTTGTGATATCGTCAATGGATTGCATGAAAAATATAGCAAGTTATGTGTATATAAACTCCTCTAGGTCCTAATAGATGAATTTCACTTATCACCTCCTGATCTCAGATCGTATTACCAACCTACCCTTGCTTTTGACCTCAAAACACTATTCCCTCCTGGGCTCAAGTTCTTGGATGAAGGGTTTGAACCTCGAATCTTTGTTTTAGTTTTCTTTTCCTAATCACTACCCCTCTCTCGAGAAATTAATGAATATATGTGAGTTTTAATGCTTGCATTCGTTAAAATGAAAACAAAATGAAGAAAAATATATTGCAATGCTAAACACCGAACGATAATCACTGTAAGACCCTGTAAGTTGAAAAGTCAAAATGAAGGAAAAGTTTGGAGAATGGGCTGGATTTTGAGTTCTACAACTTAACCTATGAGTCGTAGAAACTCCTAAGAGTCATAGGAGTGATTCATAGTATGTTGAGGCTGTAAATTTCATTAAGTGAAGGAATGAGTCCACAAGTGAAGGTAACAACTCATAGAAGACAAGACGAGTCATAGAAACAACTCATCAAGAAACTAAAGACACCAAGACTTGCAGGTTGTTCGGACCCTACAGAATGACTCAAGTCTATGACTCGTAAATAGGTAGAAGACTCATAAGAATGAATCATAGAGAAACTTTAGAGACTCCATCCTCAGGGTTTTCTCAGACCCTTCAGGACGATTCCTTCTTGTGACTCGTAGAAGGCCTATGATTCGTAAGGACCATTCGTAGGGTCTATCCGGCAAGATTTTAAGAAGGGAATTTTTGTCCTTTCCCTTGTTTTATCAGCAAAGTGTGGTTGTTTTGGGACTGAATACACCCTATATAATGTCCCTAAACCTTCCCAAACCCCTCATTCTCACACTGTCTCAAATTCACAAAACGCTTCCTTCCCAAAGATTCTTTCAAGGTCTTCTTCATCTTAAGCAAAGTCTAGGGTTCCTCAAGAACAAGTCTCCTCTTCAAATTTCAAGGTTGAATTCACCAAGGTATGTGGGTCTTTATCCATGGATTCTTCAACCCATGGAGCCCAAAAACCCTTTCAACTCAAACATTTGATTCCAAGTAAGAATTCCTTAGGGTTTACTGTATCTTCTATTTAATTGCGTGAATCATGATTTAAGCATTGATTATTGGTCTATTTTGATGAAATGTGATTTCGAATGCATGGATTGATTGATTACAAGTATTTTCTCTATTTAGTTCCTTAAATATTCTTGAGATTCAGGGTGGGTTATTTAAAGTATTATTTTAATTGATGAATTTCAAGGTGTTTATGCATGATTTGTAAATACATACATATTGGAAAGTTGATTTGATTAAACCCACCTAGTTTCACTATACTTTCATGAAAGTATGATTTTGAAGTTATGGACTCCAACTCAATGAATATGAAAGCTAATGATAATGTTATGATGGGAGTCTAATGAATGTTGCTTATGAGGTTAATGGATTCTTTATGCGATAAGGATAATTTTTGCATACTTGAATCACTAAAGGTTTTAAGAAGCTATTCTACCAAATGATGATTTGATGTCTTAAGTTATATGTATGCTTATGATATTATGAAATACTATTTCATGGGATTTGACTTAGCACCGAATGAGGCTTAAGGTGGGATTCGGTAAGGGAATCCTAGTAGAAACCTCTTGCATCATTAACAATGGGCTAACATAGGAGACCTTAGATACTAGGCTAGTAGATCCACAAATGGTCATTTAATGTTAAAGAAATGAATGTCAACGGAGTTCTATTTGGCAAGTAGGCTACCCTTCCAATATAGGGGGTTAGTTTGGATTCTATGTTATAACTCACATAGTTTAAATGTCGGTTATAGTCATCTTTCCACAAATAAATATTTCAAATGTTATTTACTTGATTACTTATGCATGCATTCACTTATGCATTTTACCTTATGAATGTCTTAATGTTTCCATCATGTTGCATGCCTACATACTTAGTACATTCAAATTACTAATGCATACTTTATTGCCTACATGTTATCACCATATAGGGACTAGTGCTCCTCCTCGTTATCCTCCATGTGGCTAGCTCGAATTAGTTTGAAGGTTGCTTGTGGTGAGTTCCTATGTTTCAAGAGCAACATCTTTTTTATTCTAGCTTAATGCAAAACATTAAGACTTCTATTACAATATTTCTTGATACTTATGTTAAGGGTAAGCTAGGGACATGTCTTAGACCCCACAAAGTCTATTAGTAGAGGTATGTTTAGACACAAATATAGGATGATCTAAGGTTGATAATGACTCGTATTCTATGATGTTCTCTCTTAGTACCATTTCCCTTTTTATTTTTGCTTATTGTTCATTGTCATTACCTATGAAAGGATAAATGAATGCTACGAGGCTTGGATGAGGTACCTCCGGGTTCCTTATTCATTGTCTCATATTTAGGCCCTAGGTTTGGGTCATTACAAACTTGATATCAGAGCTTGAGGTTTTGAATGGTCCTTAGAGTCCAACATACCGCATCAAATAGGATCTTATTCATGGTTGTGAAGTGTGAAACAACTATGAATAGGAGACTATGGGACGTTTAGGAATGTTTTCCCTTCTTCCATGATTCATGTCATTCCCTAGAGTTTTCATAAGACTTCCTCTAACTAATGAATCATTTTATGTTCTGTAGATAATGCCTCCAAGAAGGGTACCTCCGCTTAGAGCAAGGATTGACAATGAGGACCAAGCTTCTCCAGTTTCCGAGGCTCTACATCATGAGGAAAGAGTTACATATATGGAGTTTCTAAACATCATCACTTTGCTGGCCCAAGCAATAGCCAACCAAACTAACCAAGGCATTGCTCTTCCTCTTCCTCAAGTGCCTACTCTGGCTTCTAAGATTCGGGACTTCAAGAAAATGAATCTACTTGAATTTGATGGTTCCAAGGTAGATGAGGACCCTATGGAGTTTATTGAGGAAGTTTATCGGATTGTGGCTATCATGGGAGTGCCTCTAAATGAAAAGGTCGAACTAATGGCCTATCAACTTAAGGAAATATCAAGGGTTTGGTATGATAAATGGGTTGTTCAGAGAAGTAAACATATGGAGCCCATAGAATGGGAAAAGTTCAAGGGTTCCTTCTTAGATAGCTTTTTTTCCTTTGGAGCTAAGGGAGGAAAAAAAATCAAGAGTTCATCAATCTTCACCAAGGGAGTATGAGTGTGAGGTAGTATACCCTCAAATTCACTAAATTATCTAAGTATGCTCCTTTAATGGTCTCTGACCTAAGGTTAAGGATTAGCAAGTTCATCTCCGACGTTTCTAGTTTGGGGTCTAAAGAATGCAAGACAGTCATGTTAGTTGAAGACATGGACATCTCCCAACTCATGACATATGCAAAAAAAATTAAGAATGAGAAGTTGAGGGAGAGTTCAAGAGTTGGGGCAAGGTCCCATCAATACTCCTTCTCTAAAGTTCAACAAGGACAAGGGAACTAATTCAATGGTTCTAAGGGAGAACATAGGTGATCAAGCTCTCCCCTCTGGCAAGAAGTGTGGGAAGACTCACAAAGGGGAATGCTTAGCCGACTCCAATGTATGCTTGAAGTGTAGTAAACGGGTCACCAACCTAAAGATTGTAGAGGTGGTGGTGGTATTCCCCAAGGCCAAATTGCTCATGATCAGCAAGCTTAAGGGAGTGTCCAATGCGCAAACCAATTTTATGCCTTGCATAGGAGACAAAAGGTTGAGAAAGTGGCCGATGTTATTACTGGTATGTTAAAGGTTTTGTATTTTGATGTGTATGCATTATTAGAACTAGGTACCAATTTGTTGATTTTTACTCCATTCATTACTAATAGATTAGATGTTTTACTCAAAATGCTATTAGAACCTTATTTGGTGTCTACCCCCATTGGTGAGTCAGTTGTTGCTAGAAAGGGGTATAAGGGTAATCCCATGTCTATCTTGCATAAAGTTGTTTCTTGTGATCTCATTGAGCTTGACATTGTAGATTTTTATGTTATTCTTGGGATGGATTGGTTGCATGCCTCTTATGTTTCTATAGATTGTAGGACTCATAGAGTCAAGTTTTAATTTCGAAGTGAGCCTATTCTTGAATGGAAAAGTCATGATTCGATAGTAAAGAGTAGGTTCATTTCTTGTCTTAAAGCCCAAAAGTTGATTTCTATGGGTTGCATCTACCACATTCTGAGGGTTAGGGATATTGACTTCGGAAGTCTTTCTCTTAAGTTTATTCCCGTGATTAATGAGTTTCCCAATGACCTCCTTAGCGTCCCTCTTTAAAGGGAAGTTGATTTCGGTATCGATCTTCTTCCTGATACCCAACCTATCTCTATTCTTCCTTATCGAATGGCTTCGGTGGAATTAAAGGAGTTAAAGGAATAATTAAAGGACTTGTTGGAAAAGGGATTTATAAGGCCAAGCATTTCACCATAGGGTGCTCCCGTGTTGTTTGTGAGGAAGAAGGATAGGTCACTTTGGAAATGTATAGATTACCTACAATTGAACAAGGTGACCATTAATAATAAATATCTGATTCCTAGGAAAGATGACCTATTTGACAAATTGCAAAGGGCAAGTTATTTCTCAAAGATTGATCTCCGGTCCAGCTATCATCAATTAAGGGTAAGGGAGTGTGACATTCCCAAGACAGTATTGCAAATGATGTATGGTGACTTTGAGTTTTTGGTGATATAGTTTGGATTGACGAATGCACCAGCAATGTTTATGGATCTAATGAATACAGTGTTCAAATCCTACCTCGATACATTTATGGTGGTCTTCATCGATGATATCTTAATTTACTCTTGAGGTGAGGAAGAACATAAAGATCATTTGAGAGTTATGCTTCAAACCTTGAGGGAGAGGCAATTTTTTTCCAAATTAAGTGTGAATTTTGGTTGAAAAAGGTGGCGTTTCTTGGTCCCATAGTGTCTAGTAATGGGATCAAGGAAATGGAAGAGGTGAGGAATTGACCTAGATCACCATCTCCTTCGGACATTAAGAGCTTTTTGGGTCTAGCCGGGTATTATAGAAGGTTCATCGAAGGGTTTCTTGCATCTCATTTCCTATGAAGAAATTAACCCAAAAGAAAGGAAAGTTTCTATGGACGGATGAGTTTGAGAGGAGTTTCCAAACTTTGAAAGATAGACTTACTTTCACTTCTATTTTTACTCTACCGAAAGGATTAGAAGGGTTTGTGGTATATTGTGATGCTTCAAAGGTTGTTTGGGTTGTGTCTTGATGCAAAATGGTAAGGTTATAGCCTATGCTTCTAGTCAATTGAAGGTACATGAGCGTAACTATCCTACATATGACCTTGAGTTAGTGGTCATTGTGTTTGCTTTAAAGATTTGGCGGCATTACCTCTATGGGTTACATGTGGATGTATTCATCGATTACAAATATGCGTTCACTCAAATGGACCTCAACCTAAGGAAAATGAGGTGGCTTAAACTGCTCAAGGACTATGACATGAGTATGCATTACCATTCGGGTAAAGCCAATATTGTTGTTGATGCACTTAGTAGGATGTCTATGGGGAATGTTGCTTATGTTGATGAAGGGAAGATGGAGTTGGTAAAGGATGTTCATCGGTTGGCTAGATTAGGGGTGAAGTTGAGTGGTTCTGACGATGGGGGTATGTTTGTTCATAATGGGTCCGAATCATCCGTGATAATAAGTAAAAATAAGATCTTGACCCGACAAGTTAAAAAAGTTGGTGAAAGAAAAGAAATTAGAAGTCTTTTCACAAGGGGGAGATGGGGTACTTTACTACCAAGGATGGTTATGTGTTTCGGATGTGGATGACCTAAGGGGTTTGATCTTGAAGGAGTCTCATAATTCTTCATATTCTATTCACCCTGGTTCGACTAAAATATACCGAGACTTAAAAGAGCTTTAATGGTGGGGTGGTATGAAAAAGGACATAGCATGATTTGTGGCCGAATTCCCAAATTGCCAATAAGTTAAGGTCGAACACCAAAGACCAGGTGACCTAGCACAAGCCATTGAAATCCCCACTTGAAAGTGGGAAGATGTGAACATAGACTTCGTAGTAGGTTTGCCTCATACTTGGAAACATCATGACTCGATTTGGGTGGTTGTTGATAGAATGACGAAGTCGGCTCACTTTCTATCGTCAACACATCTTATAGCCGAGGATTATGCTAAGTTGTATATTCGGGAATTGGTAAGGTTGCATGGTGTTCCTTGGATATATTAGATACTTGTTGGATTTTGCCCCGCTTGGGCCTTAAGACATATTTCCTATTTTCCTTGTTTTGATAGCACGTGAATTGTTGTTGAATGCTTAATCACCATATTATAAGTTATGGTTGTTTTTGATGCATTTCTGGTTTTTTGCACTAATATGGACTGAAACAAGTGATTTGAATAGGTTGGGAATGGAAGGCAAAAATAGAGGAAAACGGAGTTCAGTCTCTGATTTGCCTTGCCCGCTATTGCGCCTCTGACATCGCTATCGTCATTGCCGTTATAGCAAAAAAATTATTACTATTATGGGAGAGCTGTAGCAGCCCTATCTTGCTATGTTGGCTCTGACGAATTCAACCAAGATATTGTTCAAAAATATGCATTGTTTTCATTCCAATATCCAAACCAAACCTTAGAACATACATATACTTAATAAAATAGTCCCAAGATCATTTCCAGACATAAGTATCACAGGCATTCGAACCATAAATTCAACATGGACCCTAGGATCATACCCAACAACACACAATAAGGCACTTAACACCACATCACTATAAGATTAATCACAGATAGCCCTAGAAGTAGTTCATAATTCATTCTTTCACCTTACCATCCTTACCCATGGTAAGTCCATGCCAATTTTAATACCACATTTCCATAGAATCTGTTATAACCCGTATTTTGCATATTTGGACATTTTGAGATAATTATAACAAGTTAAGGATAATGCTATGTTTTGATCTTGTCTGATACATAAGTTGATTATGAAAATTTTAAATGTGGAAATACTAGAAAAGGTTAAGGGCAAAATTGGAATTTTAAAAAAAAACTTAGTTTCATGAAAACCTATGGACTAAGTGATTGGGCTTGGAAGAATAAAAAAAAATAAGAGAGGCCCAAACAAAAGACCCAAGCCCAAGTCATTCATCCATGTGATGAATGAATAAAAAGGGGCACTTAGTCATAAACCTCTAGAACCTTCAAGAGAAATTGAGAAAGGAGAAGAACAAAGAAAAAAAAGGAGTTGGATGCCAAGTAATGAGTCGTAGAACTCGACTTACTTACGTAAGCTACTAATTTGGAAATCTTACATACTTAAGCTACTTAAGTGCGTACCAAGCCTACGTAGCAAGGATTATAAAGATTCGTAAAAGAAGATGAGATTACGAACCCACGAGGAGAAGGAGAGAGTGACACATGGCAGCCCATGAGAGAGTGCCACATGCATCCCATGATAGATTGCCACATGGGAGCAGCTGCAGCAAGGGGGTGGGCCCCCCACATGCCACGTGGCATCCCCTAAGTGGAGGATATGGTGCGTTGGCCCTATGAGGGCTTGACACATGTCACCAATGAGGGGTTGACACGTGTCACCCCCTAAGGTGGCCTATATATATATATGTTTTATGAATTATTTCCCTCATTCTTATCCCATAAGTCATCTTCTTCAAGAGAGTTCTAGAAAAGACAAGAAGAAAAAGAAACCTTGAGCTAGAGAGAGAGAGCTACGGTTTTAGGGAGAAAAAGGTAAGTTCTCCGATTCTATTTTGTGAATTAATTATATAGGGTATACCAAAAGGGTATTATGGTTTTACTAATGAAAATTTAGGGTTTGGAGCTTCCCCAAAACGTTAACAAACAGCCCCAAAGTTTCAGCTGCGCTAAAGGAAATTCCGAGGCAAGTTTCGACAAGTTTTGGCGAGTTTCAGGTAAGGTAAAGGTTTCTCTTTAGAACTAGAGTTTATGATGTAGTTATGAAGTATATTACATGTCTTAAATAAGGTTGGAAGTGGAAAAAGTATATAAGGATGCTTGACGTTGGAAATAAACTAAATTGAAATGGTTATAGCTAAATCAAAGTCGAGTAGTGGGTTGTCGTTGTGGTGCTGCGGGTGCAGCTGATTGGGTTGAATGTTTCAGGGATTCAAAGTGTTTTAAAAAGGGTGTGGTTTCTTCTGTTTTCATCCACACGACCCTCCGTTTGGTATGGTTAAAGATTTTGCGAAATAAAGATTAAAAACTCTATTTTCGTATCGTAGTTTGGAGCTAGTCGTTTGGAGCTTGTATTGTGTAAGGTTGAAGTGATTTACTTATACTTATGCTGCTGGTTATTGTTTTTGGTATGGTTGTTGATATTGTGTCCGAGTTGAAATCTTGGGAATGTTGAAGTTATAGGGGAGATGCTGTCCGATTTTCGGTAGATTCGGAACTAGTAACAAACTAGTCGAGGGTAATGGATAAGGAAGTAACTTCTATGAGTATTTGGGTGTAGAGTTGGAAATTGGAAAGTGAAAGGTCATTAACCTTAGTATTACTTTCATGTTAAATAGGTTCAAGAGACGACGAGGCGAACGTGTAAGAGTAATCCGTAAGAGATATGTGAAGCTATCCTTCTTTTCTTTTGGCATGTATTAGCCTTAAGTGATTGATATACGAAATGTAGGGATAATTTCATTCATAGAACTCCAAGTATGACTCATAAGTCTTATTCACTTCTAGATGGTAGAATTCCTATACTAGTTAAGTTATTGCCTCTGAAGGCTTCTATATGATAGAGAGTAGTAAGTATGTGAAGTTATCTTCTTTCTCTTGGCATGTTTTGGCATAAGTACGTAGAGCTACCCTTTTTTCCTCTTGATATGTATTTGACATAAGTGTGGTGCTATGATGGTAAGGTAATGCAATAATAAGGTTATGATACCGAGCCCATGACGGGCCGGGTACGATATATATAATGATAACTCCTTGAGGAAAAGTAGAGACTAGGTAAAACTTATTCTTTCTCTTCCTTTGGCATGTCCTAATTATAAGTAAAATGTGATACGAGCTCTGGGGTAACTCCACTCTTAAGTCCTAAATGTAATTCGTATCTCTTATTCACTTCTGAATGTCAAACTCTTGTAGTAGGTTGAACTACTTTCCTTGAACTCCATAGGTTGAGAAGTACTGGATACATAAGCTCCTAGTCCTAAGGACGATATGACAACGGGTATCCCTAATTCTATGAAATGTTAGTATTACTTTAGTACATGTCTAGGGTCCCCGAGATCCTAAGTGGTATAGGCCTTAATAGCATTTAGAAGGCACTCGAGATGGCTACACTACTATTCTGGTCCTTAGATGATAGCTTAATCTTCTTACATTATCGAGTCTCTGATAATGATTTAGATGATATATGGTTACTCATTACCTTACTCATGTATACTGTAATCTATTTTTCACCGAGTCCCATAAAGGGTCGGGTATGGCATATAATATACAGATCAAGTCGAACGTTCCTCGGTATTACTATATGATATGTGGATCAGACCAAACATTCCTCGGTATTACTATATAATATGTGGATTAGACCGAACATTCCTCGGTATTACTATATGATATGTGGATCGTACCGAACATTCCTCGGTATTACTATATAATATGTGGATCAGATCAAACGTTCCTCAGCATTATTATATGAGATAGCACTAATAATATACAGATGCTTATGATAACAGAGTGATGTAGTCATCACACCAAGTCCCCAAACGAGACGGGTACAGTACGTGATGATAGTATGTACGACCTTATGTTATAAGCTACAGGTACAGTAAATGATTAGATATCACACTTGCCCTTACATCCCTACGCCAGCTGTAATTTCCTTATGTTGTCTATGCTTTACATACTCAGTACATATGTCATACTGACCCTCTTTTATTGAGGGGGGCCTGCGTTCATGCTTGTAGGTAGAAATGCACACTTTGGGAATCCGTCAGCATAGGAGTTCCACTCAGCAGTTCAGAAGCGCTCTATAGTATCGGAGCCTAGTTTTGGTTTTAACCCTCGATGTATATATTTATTTGTTCATTGGTACGGCGGGGGCCTGTCCCACCTTATGTTATTGTTCTTACTCTTAGAGATTTATGGACATGTATGTGGGTTGTGTATATGTATATATATATAGTTGTGCTGATATGCGATGATAGCCTCATCGGCTTATATATTATCTTATTTGTTGGCACACTATGACTCCAATAGGAGACAATCTTACTTATGGTTAGCAAGGGTATACGCGAGTGTCTAGTTCAGGCACTCGCCGCGGCCTACGGAGTTGGGTCGTGACAAAAGTGGTATCAGAGCGGTTTTTCCTCGGAATATCTACAGACCGTGACTAGTAGAGTCTTGTTTATCGGTGTGTTGTGCACCACATCTATAAACAAGAAGCTACAAGGCATTTAGGATGTTATCTTTCTTTCTTATCTTAGATCGTGCAATAGAGCCCAGCCATAGAAAATGAAATTCCTTTTTTAACCTTTGGTTTTAGTTGAAGAACGACATCTACAAAAGAAAGTGGCTGATAATATTGGAAGCGACACAGTATACAGGTAAGTAATTGTATGAAAGAGGCATGTTGGATAAGCTAAAAAGATTGAAATATGATTGAAATGTAAAGTTGAAAATTGAAACGAAAGTAGATATGAAGGTGTAACAAATGCAGTTTGAGTGGAACCATGAGGTAAGTCCATTATTTTCATATGGTTATTGATATTGAAAGCCCTGTGCGGCTATGAGATGAGAACATGTTGAAAGCCCTGTGTGGCTGTGTTATGAGGGATATAAATATATATATATATATATATATAGGTTGTCCCTGTTAGGCATGGTTGTTATCTTCTGCGTGTAGGTTTTGAGATAGTATGAAACACAGAGGAAACTATCATGACCCAACCCCGTAGGCTATGACGGTTGCCCAAACTGGACACATACGTGTACTCCTGCCTTCTACACAAAACCCATCTCCTATTTATACTTAAAATGCACTAACAGGTAAGAAAATATACAAGCCGACAAGGTTGTTGTAATGTATAGGGTCGTTCTATAGTACACATATACGCAAGCCGACAAGGCCGCCACGACATAGGAAATGCCCTAATTCATAAGTCATATCAGCACAGTTGTACATACATGCATCTACAACTCATATACCACTAATATACAACTCATATACAGCTCATACATATACAACCCACATACATACAACCCACATCCGTATCCACATACCTTTAAGAGTAAGAAGAACAGTAACATAAGGCGGGACAGGGGCCCTACCATACCCGTGTACAAAACGAATATATACATCAAGGTTTAGTACCCAAAATCAGGCTCCAACACAATGGAGCACCTCTGGACCACTGAGTGGGACTCCTATTGTTATACCCCGTACCTTTATGCTTCATAACATCTTCTTAAGCTTCTTGAAAGATGTCCCGTGACCCAGATTATCTATAACATGATTAAATAACTCTAAGGAAGGGAGGACGTGATGCCCCTTGAGAGTGAAGGTTGGAAATAGGTGTATAAGGATTTGAAATAAATTGGAGTCTGAGAAATAAGTCGTAGGACTCGACTTACTTACGTAAGCTACCAACTTGGACAACTTACATAACTAAGCCACTGGATTACATGTTGAGCTTACGTATCAAGGATTACATGGGCTCCTAAAGTAAGAGGAGATTACGAACCCATGGGAGAGGCGGAAGGAGGCGTAGCACCTACTCGGAAGAAAGTAGGTGATGCACCTACTTTGACTAAGTAGGTGATGCACCTACTTAGACCAAGTAGGTGACGCACCTACTTGAGGTGGGTCCCACACGGCCACATGGTAGCCTTGGAGGCTAGGTATGGATTCGTGGCCAAATAAGGGCTTGACACGTGTCACCCTTAGGGGATGACACATGGAACTTCCTAAGAAACCATATATATGTATGATAATGACTCTTAAGTCATTATTTATCCAAAATCATCCCAAAACGTAGAGAGAAAAACGTGGAGAAGAGGAAGGGAAGGAGGCAGCCATGGTTTAGAAGAATTAAAGGTGAGTTCTTCACTTCTCCTCCATCAATTAGTTATCTACGGTGTTACTCAACTACGTGGAGGTGTATATGTGTATATTACGATGCCTACGGAACCATATTTTCAGTTCTACACTTGGAAAACTAAGAGAAGCTTAAAGAGAAAATGCTAGGGAACAGACCCATTTTTGAACTAAACTGCTGTTAGTAAAATGAGTATAACTCCTTGTGTAAGGCTTCGTTTTAAGTGATTCAAGATTTTTTGGAAAGATATTTCATAGGGATATAACTTTAATTTAGACTCTACAACCCAGTTTTGCTTTTCTCTGCTCAAAAAATGGTGGTGAAGCATGGGGGAGCTGCTGCCCAGATTGTGTTTTGGAAATCCTACACGGACACCTGTGAGTATTTTGGTCATATATTTTCGTAAACAATTGTTGTAGGTAATTCAAAATTGTTTTCTACCTTGATACACATGTATATAACTTTCATTGAGGCCACAAATCCTGTTTCCCTCAATTACCCCTCCGAAACTAAGCGACAATATAAGACAGTGGGCTGTCCAGATTTTACGTTATGGTTAGTTTTGACGAGTTTGACAAGTTTAACGTAAGGTAATGCCTTTCCTTTTAAATTGGAGTTTATGGTGTTGTTATAAAGGGTATTATACGTTGTGTAAGTGGCTGTAAATGTGAAAATATGATAAATATTTTTGACGCCCGAAATAAACTAAATTGGAGTCGCTAGAAGTGAATTGTCGTCGAAATAAAGTATCGTTCTTGTAAGTTGTTGCTGCAGGGGTGTAATGTATTGTTGCAGGGTCTAAATCCGTTCTAAAGGGGTGTGGATGCTGCTGGTTGCAGCCACATGACCCCTCATTGCATATAATCAAAGGCGTTACAAAATAAAGGCTAGACGCCCTATTGTCCTACCGTATTTTTGAATAAGTCATTTGGAGTTTATGTTGTATATTGTTGCTGTGAATTGCTGCAGGTTGTTGTGGTTGGTTGGCTGTAGGTCTTAGGGACCTAATTGGAAATTTGGATAGGGCACATTATAGGGGAGGTGCTTCCCAATTTTCATCGACGCCTTAGCGAATAACAGAACTAGTCGGGGAAACAACTAAGGAAATAGATTCCATTAATACTAAGATGTAACCTAGGGTGATGGAAAGTAAAAGGGGTTGATATTCATACTACTTTCATGTTGAATAGGTTCAAAGGACGGCAAGGCAAGCAGGATAAGGAATAATTCAGACAAGGTATGTAAAGCTATTCCTTCTTTTGGCATGTTTTGATATAAATATGTAGAGCCTATCTATTCTTTCTTTTGGGCATGTGTTAGATCTAAGTGACAAGTGATATTTGTATGAAGCTTGGGGTAACTCTATTCATGAGCTCTAAACATGATTCATGATTCATAATTCGTGTTCACAATTGAATGTTAAGACTCTTAAAGTAGTTAAGCTTCCATTCCTCAAGTATTCTATATACTAAGAAGTAGTATATGTAAAGTTATTCCTCCTCTCCTTTGGCACGACTTAGATGTAAGTATTATGTATATGAAGTTTGAAGTTATTTCACTCTTAAAACTCCGAGGGTGAGTTAAGACTCTTGTTCACTTCCTACTGATTAGAACTCTTGTAACAAGTTGAGTCATTACTTTTAGTCTTCCATATGATAGGAAGTGGTGCATGTAAAGCTTGTCTTTTCCTGCTTCGAGAAAGACTAGACTAAAGGTTCTATAGGACATGGATTTGGATATAGCCCCATTTATAGATTCTGGATGTAACTCATGACTTGTACCCACTTTTGAATGATAAGGACCTTGAAGTAGTTGAACTACGACCCTTAAGCCTCCTATAGGTTGAATAATGTTGGGATGTGTAAGCTCGTATATCTAGGGGCTCTTAAACATGCTTTAGGATGATATATGTGGGATGTTTGATATTTTACAGCGTTTTACATACATGTATATGCATTATGATATATATGGATCGGGCCGAATATACCTCGGCACATTTTGCTATGTGAGGATCGGGTCGTACGTTCCATGACAGATTACGCATTATACGGATCGGGCCGTCGTACCTCGGCAATATTATGCATTATACGGATCGGGCCATCGTACCTCAGTATTATTATGTATTATATGGATCGGGCTGCCGTACCTCAGCATTGTTATACGATATACGGATCGGGCCGTCGTTCCTCGGTATTATTATATGATACATAGATCGGGTCGTCGTTCCTCGGCATATACTTTCTATATACAGGGATCGGGCTGTACATCCCACAGCATTAATGGCATATATATACCTAGCATGATAGATGATGTGTTTGTAACACCGAGTCCCCGCGCGGGCCAGATATTATATGTGATAACGGTATACATGACTTTATTTTGTGAGGTGCAGGCACAGTACCCTATTAAATGTTATACTTTGTTTCCTGCATCCCTAGTTCAGTTTTTATGTCAGTTATGTTGTGTTTATATACTCAGTACATATATCGTACTAACCCCCCTTTCTTTAGGGGGTTGCGTTTCATGCCCGCAGGTACAGATGTTCATTTCGGAGATCTGCCAGCTTAGGATTTCCGCTCAGCTATGTTGGAAGTGCTTCACTGTTTTAGAGCCTAGCTTTTGAGTACTGCTCCTGCGATGTATATATTCATTTATGCAGGGGTACGGCGGGGGCCATGTTCCACCATATGTTGTCGTTCCTATTCTTAGAGGTCTGTAGACAAATGTGTGTGGGTTTTTTGGAGTTTATTTTGGTTATGCCTATGCGATATGTTGTAAAAGCTATTATGTTGTGGTAGCCTTCTCGGCTGGCTTTCCCCTTTCATGACATGATGCAAATGAAAAAGGCCACACGTGTATGAATATTTTATCACCCACTGGGTTCATGTGTTTGGTTCCTATATCTAGGAGGCTATATGAACGTGAAAAAGTTTTAACCCATTGAGGTTTTTGTGAGTAGTATCATGTTATACATATTCTAATTTGACTGTAGCCGATAGTTATATAAATGGGGGTCCAGGTCGGACCCCAGTCGCGGCCCATGGGGTTGGGTCGTGACAGAAGTGGTATCAGAGCAGTTCGTCCTTGGAGTGTCTATAGACCGTGTCTAGTAGAGTCTTGTTTATCGGTGTGCTGTGCACCACATCTATAAACAGAAGGCTACAGGACATTTAGGATATTATCTTTCTTTTATATCTAATATCGTGCGATAGAACCGAGTCATAGGGAATGAAATTCCTCATACTAACTTATGATTTTAGCAGAAGGAAAACATCGAAAGTAGAAAGTGACTAACGATATTAGAAGTCACAAAGCACGCAGGTAAGCAAAGGCACGAATGATAGGTGCCAAGTAAGGTATTGAATTACGGTTGACATGTAAACTTGAAAATTGAAAGGAAAAGTAGACGGAAAGTCTAAACAGGTGCAGTTCGAGTTGGACATACGAGGTAAGTCCATCAGTTTATATTATTGTTGATATTGGGTGCCCTGTGAGGCTGCGATATGATGTGATATGATATGTATATATGTATCTTTATGCGTATACCCCTGTGAGGTATTGTTGGCATTTTCTGTGTGCAGGTGTTGAAATAGTAAGAAATACAGAGGAAACTATACCTAAATTTTCCTTGAAATAAAAGGAAAATGATTTAGGAAAGACTGATAGTTCTGGACAGAACGATATATTAAGGATAAGACTAACTAAGAATGGTAAGTAACCCATAGTAAGAATCATGAAAAAGGTTAAGAAGTGTTATACTATGGGGTAGAATGCGAACAGGATATGATGTGAAAATAATGAGGACAGTTATGAAAATGAGTAAAGCCTTGTGAGGAAGTGGCTAAAGATAGGATGTGGTCTGTGTAATAAGAATATAAGGGTAACTTGGGCGGTGTAGCTTAGCCTACTGGATCGGCTGCTAGGTCATCGTCTTCTTCGATAGATATGTGTCCCACGGGGGAGGGTGCGATCATACTAGCACTAACATACCAGATCCTATCAAAACTCCGAAGTTAAGCATGCTTGGGCAAGAATAATATTGGGATGGGTGACCCCCCTAGGAAGCCCTGTGTGGCTATGATATGAGATGATATGCATGTATATATACACGTTGGTCGTGCATTGCATTGTTGATATAAAGAAGTATTGTGGATGCATAACTCCACCGTGAAAGATGATAAGACCCTTGAGATAGGGGATGAAGCTTTGCAAAACAACTAGCACATTGTGAATTCATTAAAGGGACAAGTGATACCCACTGGGATAAGGCTAGGACTATGAAAAAGCTTGGGACACTGAGCGTCGGAAGGTAAGTACTGCCTAGTTGAGAATTGGAAATGACTATAAGCCCTAGCTAGTTGTTGATCAAAATAAATGGAAAGTGGCTTCGAATAAATTGCTACGTGACTCGAGTACCCATAATTAGACTGGATTAGCACCTCATGATTGTGTTAAGTTGTCGTACCTAGGCAACCAAAGGTATGGAAGATATAAAGGAAGGCATAGATATGGTGCAGTATATCGAATGTGTTGGAAAAGAATCATACCTATTGGAAAATTGGAAATAAGGGCGTCAGGTAGAACACAACAGATAGTGACATGGGTACACCCTAAGGGGAGAAGTGGCTTCAAGTGAGATCCCACACTGGCACGAGTTAATAAGATCTAAAGGCCAGCAATAAATGGATAAAAGCCATGATACCAGATACAGTGTGGAGAATTAATAGTAAGGACTTGAATAGTATGACATCAAAGAATAGGTGCATACAAAGGGGATGAATACAATAAGAGAATTACGATGAGAACTTAAACATACTGTAAGGAATAGCCAGGCTATACTCGACTGAAGGTAAGATGTTGGTAACAAAGTTACTGACTACTAATATTGTGGTGTACAAGCAGCAAAATAAGGAAAGGATGAGAGATCTCTCCTATACTGGAATATGAGAAAACTCAAGGGTAAGTAGAGGAAGGAAGTAAGAAACGATATAGGTTTACGTACAGACTAGTATGGTGATGCTAAAGCATCTTTCGGGCTATTTTAAGCTCCTACACATGTTCATGTAAAGGGTGCAATATGATGTGTGGTAAAGAAACTGGAAAGAAGTAATAGAAAAGAAATATCACCTGTTCCCTATGCCTACAAGTAATCCTAACCTTTGGAACTCTGATATTGATTTCTCGATAAAAGTATATGTTATGACAACGGGATAGAGGACCTCTCCATATAATCGGTATAAGGTCCGGGGCAAGGTTTTGGTTTACATTCGAGGACGAATGTTCTAAAAGGAGGAAGGATGTTATACCCCGTACCTTTATGCTTCGGAATATCTTCTTAAGCTTCTTGAAAGATGTCCCGTGACCCAGATTATCTATAACATGATTAAATAACTCTAAGGAAGGGAGGACATGACGCCCCTTGAGAGTGAAGGTTGGAAATAGGTCTATAAGGATTTGAAATGAATTGGAGGCCGAGAAATGAGTCGTAGGACTCGACTTACTTACGTAAGCTACCAACTTGGACAACTTACATAACTAAGCCACTGGAGTACATGTTGAGCTTACGTAGCAAGGATTACATGGGCTCCTAAAGTAAAACGAGATTACGAACCCATGGGAGAGGCGGAAGGATGCATAGCACGTACTCAGAAGCAAGCAGGTGGTGAACCTACTTTGACTAAGTAGGTGATGCACCTACTTGGACCAAGTAGGTGACACACCTACTTGAGGTGGGTCCCACACCACCACATGGCAGCCTTGGAGGCTAGGTATGGATTCGTGGCCCAATAAGGGCTTGACACATGTCACCCTTAGGGGATGACACGTGGAACTTCCTAAAGAACCATATATATGTATGATAATGACTCTTAAGTCATTATTTATCCAAAATCATCCCAAAACATAGAGAGAAAAACGTGGAGAAGAGGAAGGGAAGGAGGCAGCCATGGTTTAGAAGAATTAAAGGTGAGTTCTTCACTTCTCCTCCGTCAATTAGTTATCTACGGTGTTCCTCAACTACGTGGAGGTGTATGTGTGTATATTATGATGCCTACGGAACCATATTTTCAGTTCTACACTTGGAAAACTAAGAGAAGCTTAAAGAGAAAATGCTAGGGAACAGACCCATTTTTGAATTAAACTACTGTTAGTAAAACGAGTATAACTCCTTGTGTAAGGCTTCGTTTTAAGTGATTAAAGATGTTTTGGAAAGATATTTCATAGGGATATAACTTTAATTTAGACTCTACAACCCAGTTTTGCTTTTCTCTGCTCGAAAAATGGTGGTGAAGCATGGGGGAGCTGCTGCCCATATTGTGTTTTGGAAATCCTACACGGACACCTGTGAGTATTTTGGTCATATATTTTCGTAAAACATTGCTGTAGGGGTAATTCAAAATTTTTTGCGACCTTGATACACATGTATATAACTTTCATTGAGGCCACAAATCCTGTTTCCCTCAATTACCCCTCCGAAACTAAGCGACAATATAAGACAGTGGGTTGTCCAGATTTTACGTTATGGATAGTTTTGACGAGTTTGACAAGTTTAACGTAAGGTAATGCCTTTCCTTTTAAATTGGAGTTTATAGTGTTGTTATAAAGGGTATTATACGTTGTGTAAGTGGCTGTAAATGTGAAAATATGATAAATATTTTTGACGCCCGAAATAAACTAAATTGGAGTCGCTAGAAGTGAATTGTCGTCGAAATAAAGTATCGTTCTTGTAAGTTGTTGCTGCAGGGGTGTAATGTATTGTTGCAGGGTCTAAATCCGTTCTAAAGGGGTGTGGATGCTGCTGGTTGCAGCCACATGACCCCTCATTGCGTATAATCAAAGGCGTTACAAAATAAAGGCTAGACGCCCTATTGTCCTACCGTATTTTTGAATAAGTCATTTGGAGTTTATGTTGTATATTGTTGCTGTGAATTGCTGCAGGTTGTTGTGGTTGGTTGGCTGTAGGTCTTAGGGACCTAATTGGAAATTTGGATAGGGCACATTATAGGGGAGGTGCTTCCCAATTTTCATCGACGCCTTAGCGAATAACAGAACTAGTCGGGGAAACAACTAAGGAAATAGATTCCATTAATACTAAGATGTAACCTAGGGTGATGGAAAGTAAAAGGGGTTGATATTCATACTACTTTCATGTTGAATAGGTTCAAAGGACGGCAAGGCAAGCAGGATAAGGAATAATTCAGACAAGGTATGTAAAGCTATTCCTTCTTTTGGCATGTTTTGATATAAATATGTAGAGCCTATCTATTCTTTCTTTTGGGCATGTGTTAGATCTAAGTGACAAGTGATATTTGTATGAAGCTTGGGGTAACTCTATTCATGAGCTCTAAACATGATTCATGATTCATAATTCGTGTTCACAATTGAATGTTAAGACTCTTAAAGTAGTTAAGCTTCCATTCCTCAAGTATTCTATATACTGAGAAGTAGTATATGTAAAGTTATTCCTCCTCTCCTTTGGCATGACTTAGATGTAAGTATTATGTATATGAAGTTTGAAGTTATTCCACTCTTAAAACTCTGAGGGTGAGTTAAGACTCTTGTTCACTTCCTACTGATTAGAACTCCTGTAACTAGTTGAGTCATTACTTTTCAAGTCTTCCATATGATAGGAAGTGGTGCATGTAAAGCTTGTTTTTTCCTGCTTCGATAAAGACTAGACTAAAGGTTCTATAGGACATGGATTTGGATATAGCCCCATTTATAGATTCTGGATGTAACTTATGACTTGTACCCACTTTTGAATGATAAGGACCTTGAAGTAGTTGAACTACGACCCTTAAGCCTCCTATAGGTTGAATAATATTGGGATGTGTAAGCTCGTATATCTAGGGGCTCTTAAACATGCTTTAGGATGATATATGTGGGATGTTTGATATTTTACAGCATTTTACATACATGTATATGCATTATGATATATATGGATCGGCCCGAATGTACCTCGGCACATTTTGCTATGTGAGGATCGGGTTGTACGTTCCATGATAGATTATGCATTATACGGATCGGGCCGTCGTACCTCGGCAATATTATGCATTATACGGATCGGGCCATCGTACCTCAGCATTATTATGCATTATATGGATCGGGCTGTCGTACCTCGGCATTGTTATATGATATACGGATCGGGCTGTCGTTCCTCGGCATTATTATATGATACATGGATTGGGCCGTCGTTTCTCGGCATATACTTTCTATATACAAGGATCGGGTTGTACATCCCATAGCGTTAATGGCATATATTTACCTAGCATGATAGATGATGTGTTTGTAACACCAAGTCCCCGCGCGGGCCAGATACGGTATGTGATAATGGTATACATGACTTTATTTTGTGAGGTACAGGCACAGTACCCTATTAAATGTTATACTTGGTTTCCTGCATCCCTAGTTCAGTTGTTATCTCAGTTATGTTGTGCTTATATACTCAGTACATATATCGTACTAACCCTCCTTTCTTCGGGGGGCTGTGTTTCATGCCCGCAGGTATAGATGTTCATTTCGGAGATCCGTCAGCTTAGGAATTCCGCTCAGCTATGTTGGAAGTGCTTCACTATTTCAGAGCCTAGCTTTTGAGTACTGCTCCTACGATGTATATATTCGTTTATGCAGGGGTACGGTGGGGGCCATGTTCCTTCATATGTTGTCGTTCCTATTCTTAGAGGTCTGTATACATATGTGTATGGGTTTTTTGGAGTTTATTTTGGTTATGCCTATGCGATATGTTGTAAAAGCTATTATGTTGTGGCAGCCTTCTCGGCTGGCTTTCCCCTTTCATGACATGATGCAAATGAAAGAGGCCACACATGTATGAATATTTTATCACCCACTGGGTTCATGTGTTTTGTTCCTATATCTAGGAGGCTATGTGAACATGAAAAAGTTTTAACCCATTGAGGTTTTTGTGAGTAGTATCACGTTATACATAGTCCAATTTGACTGTAGCCGACAGTTACATAAACAGGGGTCCAGGTCGGACCCCAGTCGCGGCCCACGGGGTTGGGTCATGACACCTAAGCTGGCGGATCCCCAAACTGTGAACCTGTACCTGCGGGTATAAATGCAGCCCCCCAAAGAAAAGGGGTAAGTATGACATAGGTACTGAGTATGTAAAACATAATATAGCATAGCATAACAAGAAGCATATCTGAAACAGAGAAATAGGGAATAAAATATCAAATCAAAAACTTGTACCTAGGGAAGTAAAATCATGCATGCTCAATTTTTACAATATAGTCGGCCCTATCAGGGATCCAGTGAATCATATCTATAGAACCATCACCTCCTTATTACAACACATCATCACATATATACATACGTACCCGGCCCCCTAATGAGGGTGCGATGAATAATATAGTAGATTGTGCACGATTACTATACTCGGCCCGAGTGCGATGAAAGAAGTGTTACAGTATATATGAATAGAGTAGTGAGAAACAAAACACAGTTTAAATCATTATCGGAGACTCAACGAAGTCATCAAGTGAACCGTCACTTGGATTTAATTGAAGTACCTGCTAGGTGTCACGGAGGACTGTATGGAGCGTCAAGAACCATAAACATGTGTCAAAATGTTGCCAAACAGCTTATAAGATCCAGACGTCTATCCCCATGGAGCCCTTAAGCATAGAGACTTGTACCTCTAGTTACTATTTAACCTATCGAAGACTCAAAGATAGTAGCTTACTACTTTAAAGTTTAATATTCAAAAGTGAGTGAGGGTCCTGAAGTCATATTCAGAACCTGGGAATGGAATTACCCCCAAAGCTCATATCATATCCTGCTTATATCTAAGACATGCCAAAAAAAGAGAAAAGATAGGCTTTACATACTCGGTCGTCTTGTCTTCCTTTGAACCTAAGTTACACGAAATAAGTATGAGTATCAACATCCTTAGACTTTCCAGTATCTTATACTACCTACAAGTATTCATAGAATTCATTTCCTCGCTTGTCTTCTCGACTAGTTCTTTAACTAGTTAAAGAGTTAACGGAAATCGGGCAGCATCTCCCATATAGTGTGCCCTATCCGAATCCCCAATTATGTACTCAATACCTACATCCAACCACAAACATAACCATCAGAACATATATATGTATAACATGGCAACATTACACAATATAAATTCCAAACGACTTACTCGAAACTACGATGCCAAAATAAGGTTTCTAGTTTCCAATTTGCAAAATCTTTAACCGTACGAAGCGGGGGTCGTCTGGCTGCAACCAGAAGCTCCCCCACTTATTTTAGGACACATTTAGACCCTGAAACACACACCACACCACCAGCAGCAGCCTCCACACACACAACGCCTCATTTCGACTATAATTTAACTACGACAACTTCAATTTTGATTATTTCTTTCGCTGAGCATATCCACGACTTTTTTATACTTCCAGCAGTATAAAAGGTACATAATACACCCCATAACAACCCCATAAAGTCCAAATTTAAAGGAGAAAACTTACCTTACCCGAAATTGGCCAAAACTAGCCAAACTTGTGCCTCGGAAACCTTTTTAGCGTGCTGGAAGTTGCGGACTGTTTGTAGCTCATTCTTACTGCCCCAAAATGGATTTTTATGTTATTAAAAACCATTATATCACCTTATGATACCTTAAATAATTAATTTATGGAGTGAAATCGGAAGGTACCTATTTTTCTCTCCTAGCCGTCCTCTTTTTCTTTCTAGACTTAGGGTTAGTTCTTTTTTTTGCTTGCTGCAGATTAAATGAATGAAAGCTGAAAGTATATGTTACATATACATACATATATGTGGTCTTAGGGGGTGACACGTGTTATCCCCTAAGGGGGACACGTGTCCATCCCCTATTGGGCCACCGCATCCATGCATTGAAGGAGGGGCTGCCATGTGGCAATGGGGCCCACCTCCAAGTAGGTGGGTCACCTACTTGACTGCAAGCGGGTGGGTCACCTACTTTCTTGAGGTGCTGCCATGTGTCACTCCCTCATTGGCTGGCACGAGTCTTTTTTTCCTCTTTCTCGTGGGTTTGTAATCTCGTCTTATTTTAAGAGCCTCTATAATCCATGCTACGCAAGCTTGGTATGTACTCAAATAGCTTAGGTATGTAAGACTTCTAAGTTAGGAGCTTACGTAGGTAAATCGAGTCCTACGACTCATTATTTGGCCTCCAATTCCTTCTTGATCCTTATGACTCTATTTCCAACCTTCTCTACTACGGGGTATCACATTCTCCCTTTCTTAGAGTTATTTGATGGTATCGTAACTTATCCGGATCTCATGATAATGTCTATGGAACTTAAGAGACATTCTAAGTTTAAAAGTATGGGGTGTAACATCCTTTCCCCCTTTAGAACATTCGTCCTCGAATGTTACATAAAACTTTCCTTAAGAGTTCATATAGATTGTAAGGAGGTTTCTTTCTATTACGATAACACATATTTTCATCCAAATAATTAATATACAAGTTCCAGGAGTTGGGATTACCTGTAGATACCGGGAATAGGTATGGATACTTGTGTCTCACGTCCTTTTCAGCTTCTCAGATTATTTCTTCATGATTCCTATTTTGCCACAACACCTTGACCGAAGTTATGTCCTTAGTCTGCAGTCTTCTAATTCATCGATCCAAGATGACGATAAGTTGCTGTTCATAGGCTAATTCCTCTATGACCTGGATATCGTCTACGGGATGTACTCAGGATGGATCACCCATACACTTATGAAGCATTGACACGTGGAAAACTGGATGTACGGCTTCTAGGTCCGCTGGTAAGTTTAGCTCATAAGTCACTTTGCTTATTCGATGAAGGATCAGGTAAGGGCTAATATATCTCGGGCTCAGCTCCCCTTTCTTGCCGAACCTCATTACTCCTTTCATGGAAGACACTTTTAAGAACACCCAATCACCTACTTGAAATTCCAAAGCTCGACGTCGATTATCTGCATATGACTTTTGTCGACTCGGGGCAGCTAATAACCTCTCCCGAATAAGCTTTACCTTTTCTACTGCCTATAACGGGGCCTATTAGTTGCTCTTTACTAACACCAAACCAACCAATTAGCAACCCACACTATCTGCCATACCAAATCTCATATGGGGCCATTCGAATACTAGAACGATAATTAATATCATAAGTACTCCCGACAGGTGGTAGCCAATTTTCCGAGTTACCTTTGGGACCAACTTCATAGGCCTGCAACATATCGTCTACCATATAGCTAGTTGACCTAGTCTGTCCATCATTTTGAGGGTAATGTAGTGTACGAAGGCTTATCTATCCTCTCCATTTCTTCGTAGACTGACCTTCAGTCATTAACTGTAACTTAGGCTCCTTCGTCTGAAATGGTAGCTATGGGGACTCCGTAAGGTCCTACCCCCTTCACTTTATAATTTCACACCTTCTCGGCTGAGTAGGTAGCCTTTGATTGAAGGAGCATGGGTTAATATTGTTACTCTGCAGGTAACATTTCCTCCAGAATCATCTACCCATGGAATGCAAAGTGAGTTTTATAGCCAAGGTCGTATTGTGAAATCTTTGACCCCGTGTATTACTTCCTTTCTTTCTTAAACGACATCAATTAGTACCCTTACCTTTTTAATTTTGCCTTTTTCCCTTCAAAGGTGATTGCCACGTGGCGTTAAAATTTCCTTATCCACTGGCCCATATAGCCATTCCATGGTTTGCCTATCATGAACTGGTGCTACGTTGACGAACTGTGGCATATAAGTGCGCCACCGATTAGTAATCAACTAACCCTGCCCGTTTGCTTAAGCCCCTATTTTATAATTCCCTCAGTGTAACCTATAATACTCTAGGTACATAATCTCATGTCGTTTCTCCATCGCTAGTTTAGATTTTTCCATCTCGCGCGATCATACCAGTACTAACGCGTTAAGGTCCATCAGAATTTCGAAGTTAAGCATGCTTGGGTGAAAGTAATATTGGGATGGGTGACCTCCCTAGGAAGTCTTCGTGTGGCATTTCATTGCAACCACTGCAATAATGTGCAAGGCACTCAACTTTGTCCAAGATTTATCTTAGCGTCATCTTACTAGTCTTTATGTTTTACACTGCCCTTTTTCCTGTTATCTTTCAACCGGTATAGGGGTAGATTTTTAGTCCCACCATGACCATGTCCCTTTTTGGTCATTTGATTTAACTTTTTCTATTGTATTCACTCTTTTTTATATACACCCATTCGTTAGGGTCTCTGTTAATGGTTCCCCGCATGGTCTTAGATATCACAGCTTCTATCTATTATGGCTGGCTTTTAGACCTTGCTAGCTTGTTCCAGCATGGGATTTCCTTCGAAGTTTTAAGTATTCACAATAACACACTGTAGTGTCGGTTGGTTTCACCTTATGCTTTTGTATCTCATATCTACTTCCCCCCTTCAGGGTGTAGCTATGCCATTGTTTGTTTATTTCCAGCCTTCTAAATGCGTATGAGTCTTTTCCAACACCTTTAGTATACCGTACCATACCTATACCTTAGGTTACCTACATACGAGACCTTAACACTAGTAGAAGGTGTGTATCATCATTTCAAATTCCTTCTTCCGGGGCACTGATACTCTGCTGACACATGTTTCAAACTTGGGCATAATACTATCTTACTCCCAAAGGGATACCAGTCTTTGTTTCCTAATGACTTCGCAGTGCAGCGGTTGTTCCACAGCCCTACATTCCTTATCCTTGAAGGATCTCACTATTTTCTAAGATGGCGTCACATATACAGAATCCTTCTTTATGCCTCAATACCTTTTACCCTTGTCACCGATGCTTGCCTTCTCAGCAACCTCTCAAATTTATCTAACAACAGGTCTGTCCTATCGCCATGTCGTTCCACTTATACCTTTAAATTTACAACTATCCATTCTCACCTTGCTTTTTTATAATAAAGCCTCATGTTGGTGTTGTTACCTCAAACGGGTCCATTAATTCGAGCATCATTCCGGCCCTACCAGTAACAAAAGGAGATGCATATACGATAAAGTAGAATCTAGGTTTATTAATATACGTGTATCCTGAAAGAAAATTTGTAATATACCTGTAGCCATATTTGGTGGCGCCTGCCAATCCTGTCTGCTAGCTAAGGCATGAATACAACTTGAAGGACCGCTAGAACTAGAAGGTCTACCCCGGCCTCTACCATGCTCCGCTGTTATATAAGTACCCCGCCTCACTGGGCATGTAGCCACTGAAGAAGAAGAACTCGCAACTTTCCCTATAGGTGGAGATGTACCACTAAACCTATTTCTAAATGGACATGTTCTCATGAAATGGCCTTAACAGCCACACGTAAAACAAATACCTATCCCATAATGGCATTTTCTGAAATGAGTCCAATCATAATGAGGACACTAAGGAAAAGGTGGACTTGACTGACGCAAATTGTTTCCCATCTGTGGACCTGGCACCCTGGAATTCTGACCTACTCCTGAACATCCCATACTATCAAATCCCCAACCTGGGAACTATTTAACCTATTGAAGATAGTAGCTCACTACTTTAAAGTTTAACATTCAAAACTGAGTGAGGGTCCTGAAGTTATATTCAGAACTTGGGAATGGAATTACCCCCATAGCTCATATCATATCCTGCTTACATCTAAGAGATGCCAAAAGAAAGAGAAAAGATAGGCTTTACATACCTCTTACAGGTTACCTTTTGTCTCGGTCGACTTGTCGTCCTTTGAACCTAAGTAACATGAAAGTAATACGAGTATCAACATCCTTAGACTTTACAGCATCTTATACTACCTACGAGTATTCATAGAATTTATTTCCTTGCTCGTCTTCTCGACTAAGTCTTTAACTAGTTAAAGAGTTAACGGAAATCGGGCAGCATCTCCCCTATAGTGTGCCCTATCTAAATCCCCCATTATGTCCTCAATACCTACATCCAACCAAAAACATAGCCAGCAGCACATATATATATGTATAACATGGAAACATTACACAATATAAACTCCAAATGACTCGCTCGAAACTACGACGCCAAAATAAGGTTTCTAGTTTCCAATTTGCAAAACCTTTAACTGTAAGAAGCGGGGGTTGTGTGGCTTCCACAGCATCTCCCCCACCTATTTTAGGACACATTTAGACCCTGAAACACATACCACACCACCACCAGCAGCCTCCACACACACAATGCCTTATTTCAACTATAATTTAACTACGACAAATTCAATTTTGATTGTTTCTTTCGTTGAGCATATCCACAACTTTTTTATACTTCCATCAGTATAAAAGGTACATAATACACTCCATAACAACCCCATAAATTCCAAATTTAAAGGAAAAACCTTAACTTACCCAAAATTAGCCAAAACTAGCCAAAATTGCGCCTCAGAAACCTTTTTAGCGTGCTGGAAGTTGCGGACTATTTTATAGATCGTTCTTGCTACCCCAAAATGGAATTTTATGTTATTAAACACCGCTATATCACCATAGTATACCTTAAATAATTAATTTACGGAGCGAAATCGGAACGTACCTATTTTTCTCTCCTAGCTGTCCTCTTTTTCTCTCTAGACTTAGGGTTAGTTCTTCATTTTTTTGCTTACTGCAGATTTAATGAATGAAAGCTGAAAGTATATGTTACATATACATAAATATATGTGGTCTTAGGGGGTGACACGTGTTATCCCCTAAGTAGGACACGTGTCCAACCCCTATTGGGCCACCGCATCCATGCATTGAAGGAGGGGCTGCCACGTGGCTGTGGGGCCTACCTCCCCTAAGTAGGTGGGTCACCTTTTTGCTTGAGGTGATGCCACGTGTCACTCCCTCATTGGCTGCCACGAGTCTTTTTTTTCCTCTTCCTTGTGGGTTCGTAATCTCGTCTTATTTTAAGAGCCTATGTAATCCATGCTATGAAAGCTTGGTATGTACTCAAATAGCTTAGGTATGTAAGACTTCTAAGTTAGGAGCTTACGTAGGTAAATCGAGTCCTACGACTCATTATTTGGCCTCCAATTCCTTCTAGATCCTTATGACTCTATTTCCAACCTTCTCTACTATGGGGTATCACATTCTCCCTTCCTTAGAATCATTTGATGGTGTCGTAGCTTAATACGGCTCTCATGATAATGTCTATGGAACTTAAGAGACATTCTAAGTTTAAAAGTGTGGGGTGTAATAGAAACTCTACCAAATTTTTTTCTTCTGGGAATGGAATAAAGACAAGGAAGAGATCGAGACATAATTTTATAAGATGTCTTGGAAGTTGATACCGATAGGGTAAAATTTATAACATTGGACTAATACTGAAAGAGGGTCTCTCTACGTTGTCGGAAAAGGGGCACCATTTTTACTTGAGGAGTCATATTTCGGAAGAAAACTATTGTCAAAAGGCCAAATGTCTAGCAATTTAGTTCCCTTTTATTGCAAAGTACAAAATCCTCAACCATTACTTGGGAACGTTTAAACTTCAAACGAGATCCTATAAGGGATGGATGGATCTCAAGGCCAGCAATAAACAGATAGAAGCCGCGGTATCTGAGACTGTTTGAGGAACCATTAGTGGAGACCTTAAGGGATGGATGTGATCATACCAGCACTAACGCACCGGATCCTATCAGAACTCTAAAGTTAAGCATGCTTGGGCGAGAGTAGTACAAGGATGGGTGACTCCCTAGGAAGTGAAAGAGGAAATGAAACACAAATATCCGTACTTATTCCCTACATTTACAAGTAATACTAACCTTTAGAACTCTGATATTGATTGCTCGATGAAAGTATATGTTATTGTAATGGAACAGAAAAACTCTCCATATGATCTGTATAAGATCTTGAGGAAGGTTTTAGTTGACATTCGAGGACGAATGTTCTAAAGGAGGGAAGGATGTTATAAACCGTATTTTGCACATTTGGACATTTTGGGATAATTGTAACAAGTTAAGGATAATGCTCTCTTTTGATCTTGTTTGATACATAAGTTGATTATGAAAATTTTGGATGTAGAAATACTAGAAAAGGTTAAGGGCAAAATTGAAATTTCAAAAAAAACTTAGTTTCATGAAAACATATGGACTAAGTGATTGGGCTTGGAAGAATAAAAAAAATGAGAGGCCCAAACAAAAGATCCAAGCTCAAGTCATTCATCCATGTGATGAATGAATAAAAAGGGGCACTTAGTCATAAACCTCTAGAACCTTCAAGAGAAATTAAGAAAGGAGAAGAACAAAGGGAAAAAATAGAGGAGTTGGACGCCAAGTAATGAGTCGTAGGACTTGACTTACTTACGTAAGCTACTAATTTGGAAATCTTACATACTTAAGCTACTTAAGTACGTACCAAACCTACGTAGCAAGGATTACATAGATTCATAAATAAAGATGAGATTACGAATCCATGAGGAGAAGGAGAGAGTGCCACATGGCAGCCCATGAGAGAGTGCCACATGGCATAGAGTGCCACATGGCAGCAGCTGCAGCAAGGGGGTGGGCCCCCACATGCCACATGGCATCCCCTAAGTGGAGGAGATAGTGCGTTGGCCTTATGAGGGCTTGACATGTGTCACCAATGAGGGGTTGACACATGTCACCCCCTAAGGTGGCCTCTATATATTTTTTTTATGACTTATTTCCCTCATCCTTATCCCATAAGTCATCTTCTTCAAGAAAGTTCTAGAAAAGAGAAGAAGAAAAAGAAACCTTGAGCTAGAGAGAGAGTGCTACGGTTTTGGGGAGAAAAAGGTAAGTTCTCCGATTCTATTTCGTGAATTAATTATCTAGGGTATACCAAAAGGGTATTATGGTTTTACTAATGTAAATTTAGGGTTTGGAGAAGCCCTAAAATGTTAACAAATAGCCCCAAAGTTTTAGCTGCGCTAAAGGAAATTTCGAGGCGAGTTCTGGCAAGCTTTGGTGAGTTTCAGGTAAGGTAAAGGTTTCTCTTTAGAACTAGAGTTTATGATGTAGTTATGAAGTATGGTATATGTCTTAAATAAGGTTGGAAGTGGAAAAAGTTTATAAGGATGCTTGACGTTGGAAACAAACTAAATTGAAGTGGTTATAGCTAAATCAAAGTCGAGTAATGGGTTGCTGTTGTGGTGATGCGGGTGCAGCTGGTTGGGTAGCATGTTGTAGGGCTTTAAAGTATTTTAAAAAGGGTGTGAGTGCTTCTGTTTGCATCCACACGACCCTCTGTTTGGTATGGTTAAATATTTTATGAAATAAAGATTAAAAACTCTATTTTCGTATCGTAGTTTGGAGCTTGTATTGTGTAAGGTTGAAGTGATTTACTTGTACTTATGCTGCTGGTTGTTGTTGGTGGTATGGTTGTTGATATTATGTTCGAGTTATAATCTCAGGAATGTTTAAGTTATAGGGGAGATGCTGCCCGATTTTCAGTAGATTCAGAACTAGTAACAAACTAGTCGAGGGTAATGGATAAGGAAATAACTTCTATGATTACTTGGGTGTAGAGTTGGAAATTGGAAAGTGAAAGTTCATTAACCTTAGTATTACTTTCATGTTAAATAGGTTAAAGAGAAGACGAGGCGAACGTGTAAGAGTAATCCATAAGAGGTATGTGAAGCTATCCTTCTTTTCTTTTGGCATGTATTAGCCTTAAGTGATTGATATACGAAATATGAGGATAATTCCATTCATAGAACTCCAAGTATGACTCATAAGTCTTATTCACTTTTAGATGGTAGAATTCCTATACTAGTTGAGTTATTGCCTCTGAAGGCTTCTATATGATAGAGAGTAGTAAGTATGCGAAGTTATCTCCTTTCTCTTGGCATGTTTTGGCATAAGTACGTAGAGCTACCCTTCTTTCCTCTTGATATGTCTTTGACATAAGTGTGGTGCTATGATGGTAAGGTAATGTAATAATAAGGTTATGATACCGAGCCCATGATGTGTCGGGTACGATATATGTAATGATGACTCCTTGAGGAAAATTAGAGACTAGGTAAAGCTTATTCTTTCTCTTCCTTTGGCATATCCTAATTGTAAGTAAAATATGATACGAGCTCTGGAGTAACTCCACTCTTAAGTCCTAAATGTAATTCGTATCTCTTATTCACTTCTGAATGTCAAACTCTTGTAGTAGGTTGAACTACTTTCCTTGAACTCCATAGGTTGAGAAGTACTGGATACATAAGCTCCTAGTCCTAAGTACGATGTGACGACGGGTATCCCTAATTCTATGAAATGTTAGTATTACTTTAGTACATTTCTAGGGTCCCTGAGATCCTAAGTGGTATAGCCCTTAATGGCATTTAGAAGGCACTCGAAATGGCTACACTACTATTCTGGTCCTCAGACAATAGCTTAATCTTCTTACATTGTCGAGTCTTTGATAATTATTTAGATTGTATATGGTTACTCACTACCTTACTCGTGTATATTGTCATACATCTTTCACCGAGTCTCATAAAAGATCGGGTACGGTATATAATATACAGATCAAGTCAAATGTTCCACGGTATTACTATATGATATGTGGATCGGACTGAACGTTCCTTGGTATTACTATATGATATGCAGATCGGACCGAACATTCCTCGGTATTAATATATGATATATAGATCGGATTGAACGTTCCTTGGCATTATTATATGAGATAGCACTAATAGTATATAGATGCTTATGTTAACAGAGTGATGTAGTCGTTACACCAAGTCCCCGAACGGGACAGGTACAGTACGTGATGATAGTATGTACGACCTTATGTTATAAGCTACAGGTACAGTAAATGATTAGATGTCACACTTGCCCCTGTATTCCTACGTCAACTATAATTTTCTTATGATGTCTATGCTTTACATACTCAGTACATATGTCGTAATGACCCCCTTTTCTTGAGGGAGAGGGGGGAGGGGGGCTGCGTTTATGCCCGCAGGTACAAATGCACACTTTGGGAATCCGTCAGCGTAGGAGTTCCACTCAGCAATTTAGAAGCGCTCTATAGTGTCGGAGCCTAGTTTTGGTTTTAACCCTCGATGTATATATTTATTTGTTCACGGGTACGGTGGGGGCCCTGTCCCGCCTTATGTTATTATTCTTACTCTTAGAAGTCTATGGACATGTATGTGGGTTGTGTATATGTATGTATGTACAGTTGTGCCGATATGCTATGATAGCCTCATCGGCTTATATACTATCTTACATGTTGGCACACTATGACTCCAATAGGAGACAGGTTTACTTATGGTTAGCAAAGGTATATGCGAGTGTCCAGTTCAGACATCCGTCGTGGCCTACGGAGTTGGGTCGTGATAGAATCCAAGTATTTACACTTCACACAGATAGTAACTCAAGCAATGCAATGTATATAATAACAATCATCAAGCTTTATCACCAAATTAAATAAGGTTAATTATATGTATTTGCATCATGGAAGACAACTAACTGAGTATCCATGCATTGGCATGACTCTTAAGGCCAGATACTAATTAGAACCTTCCTAGTTCCAATCTTTCCATGCTTGTTTCCCTTAAGTCGTGACAACGACGTCCAATTTAGTTCGTTGAGATACCAACTGAAATCTGGAGATACCAATCGGACTCAACCATACCACAAGCAACATACCACAATAAAAGAGTGAAAAAGTGAGAAGACTTCCTAGAATTCTTCATAGCCCTGAAGATAGATGTGGACATCAACACACCAATCCTCAGAACTCTATTCGACATTTGCTCTTATATTAGGAGATCGCTACTCTGGGTTATGATATCAATTTATCAGGATTCGACACACCGAACCATGGGTACACCTACTCTAACCCTAGATATGAGAATCATTTCACCCAATTTAATTTAGGCCATGCAAAAATAAACCATAACTTAGAAAAATAGTTAACATATCGTTATAATCACAAGTATAACCTAGCCCAGACTCCCAACCCTTACCTTGAAGTTGCATGTTGTTAACATGTCGTTCATTGCACAATCACAACTACAATGAACAATCACACTTAAAACCAAAAGTAAATAAACAAGTTCATTATATGATATTATCAACATGGTGTCATTTCACATTAACCTTTCAGTATTATTCACATGCATTGCAAAAGTAAAACTATAAAGCAGTAGTCATGTATACATACATAACTCTAAAAACACACAACCATCACCTACCAATGAAATTCCTATCGATAATTACTGATCATTTTCCAATCACCCACAATCTCCTTCCCCAGTGTAATACCTAGAAACATCATAAGACAACAATAATTAGCTAGAAACCATCATTATTCTAACCACAACTAGCCATATGTTCAATCATCCAGACTCCGTGTCCGAAGGACTACACAAGCAATTTCCAACCATTCATAAAATATTATGTAAGTAAAGACGGGTCTAACTACTCAGTTAAGGAATCCTGGCCTAGCTGGCACAAGCATCTACTGATGAACCTTTTGTTATAATCCGTATTTTGCACATTAGGGCATTTTGGGATAACGGTAATAAGTCAAGGGCAAGGCTATGGTTGATCTTGTTGGATACAAAATTCTTATGACTAAATTGGATTTTTCAACTTGGAAATATTAGAAAAGGTAAGGGGCAAAAATTGGAATTTCTCATGGAGGATGTTATATCCCGTATTTTATACGGTTGGATGTTTTAAGGTAGCCGTGGTAAAGTTAAGGGAATGAACATCTTCCAAAATTTATTTAATATACAAGTTGGATACGAATATTATTTAGGATCATTAATAGTGTGGAAATATTGGAAAAGGCAAAGGGCAAAAAGGAAAATTCACAAAGTGGCCTATGGTAATATTGTGGAAGGCTAGGGGTAAAATGGGAATTTCACAAAGTCTTCAAGAAGACTCATGTGGGGCCCACATGCCACATGGCAGCCCATGATTAGAGAAAAGGGGTGTGTTGGACCAATGAAATCTTGACATATGTCACCACTTAGATCTTGACATTTGTCACCACTTAGGGCTTGACACGTGTCACCACTTAGGGCTTGACACGTGTCACCACTTAGGGGATGACATGTGTCACCCCTAAAGTTGTATATATATATATGAGTCTTATGACTCATTAATTTCCACACTCATCTAGAGATTTCAATACAAGAAAAACGAAATGACAAGAGAAAGAAAGAAGAGAAGAGAAGAGAAACTTAGGCTAGAAAGAAGAAAGAGCTACGGTTTTGGGAGGAAAAAAGAGGTAAGTTTTCCGATTCCGTGCCGAGAATTAATTATATCAGATATAACATTATGTTATGAAGATGTTAGTAATGAAATTTTAGGGTTTGAGTCAGCCCAAAACGTTACCAAACAGCCCATAAGTTTCAGCTGCGCTAAAGGAAATTCCGAGGCAAGGTTTGGCGAGTTTTGGTGAATTTCGGGAAAGGTAAAGTTTTCTGTTTTGAACTGGACTTTATGATGATGTTATGAAGTATATTACATGTCTTAAAATATGCTGGAAGTGGAAAAAAATATATAAGGATGTTTGACGTTGGAAACAAACTAAATGGAAGTCGTAGTAGTTAAATCGAAGTCGCGTAGTGTGTTGTTGTTGTGGTGCTGCAGTTTGGTGGTGGTTTAATTGCGTGTTGCAGGGCTGTAAAGTACTCAAAAATGGATGTGGGTCCTGCTGGTTGCAGCCACACAACCCTCCGTTTGGTATGACTACATATTTTATGAAATAAAGGTTAAAAACTCTATTTTGGTACCATAGTTTGGAATGAGTTGTATAGAGCTTGTATTGTGTAAAGTTGAAGTGATTTACTTGTATACATGCTGCTGGATTTTTTTGTTGGTATGGTTGTTGACATGGTGGCCGAGTTGAAAACTCGGGGATATTCAAGTTACAGGGGACATGCTGCCCGATTTTCGATAGATTCGGAGCTAGTAATAAACTAGTCGAGAGACATAGATAAGGAAATGATTCCTATGGTTACTTGGGTGTAGAGTTGGAAATTGAAAAGTGAAAGTTTATTAACCTTAGTATTAATTTCATGTTAAATAGGTTCAAGAGACGACGAGGCGAGCATAGTTAAGAGTAATCCGTAAGAGGTACGTAAAGCGAACCTTTCTTTCTTTTGGCATGTTTTTGACATAAGTATGTAAAGCATATTCTTTCGATTTTCATGTTTTGACATAAGTATGTAAAGCTAATCTTTGTTTTGGTATGGTATTTATGAAACAAAAATATGACTTTTATATAATTTCAAAGAGGTTCCTATTCCTAGAGCCATTAGGATGACCAATTCCTTGATTTCCAAAAGGTATTTTATTATGCTTCGATACGTCTATATGATTCCAGAAGATTTATTCTGATATAATCCAGGGTAACTTTCGAAAGGTACTTGACATGAGTCTCGTGTCGATTTTTAAATGATAGCTCATTCTGATTATTCCATTGAGTCTTAAATATGATTTAAATTGCATATAGTTTCTCACTACTCCACTCGTGGATGCCTCAATGCTTTCTTCACTGAGCCTGGGCCAGGATATGTTATTGTGCATACTTCTCTGCATTGTTCACCGTGTCCCGACGTAAGGGGGCAGGTATGACATGTACATGGGGTGGTGTATGTTATGCCACGGAGTTATGCTGTGCCATGTACATATATGCTTATGATATGATATGATGTGATATGATATGATTTGATATGGCCATCTGATATGATATGATATGATTTGTTACGGAGATATTCCCTATTCTGGTGTTATGCTGTGCTGTGGCGCCAATGACAGGAGGGCGACCACATTTGTTCACCGAGTCCCATAATGGGGCCGGATATGGCATATGTTTTTCTGCATACATTATCTGAGGTTTTGATCAGCATTTGATATCTCCGGACATTTTGCTCAGTTTTGTACATTCTATTGCGGTAATGACTTTACTTATTACAACCCATTATATGTGGTTTGATAAGCATTTGATATTTCTGGATATTTTGCTCATTTTTGCACTTTCTGATCTAGAAATAACTTTACTTATTACAGTTTATGCTCTACATACTCGGTACATTTTCCGTACTGACCCCCTTTCTTCGGGGGCTGCGTTACATGCCCGCAGGTACAGATGATTGGTTTGCTGATCCGCTCGCTTAGGACATCCACCATGTTGGTCGACAGTGCTCCTTTGTTCGGAGTCCTATTTTGGTACTGACACCTTCTGTTGTATATATATATACGTTGTTCAGGGTACGGCGTGGCCCTGTCCCGTCATATGACTAGGATATCATTCTGTAGAGGTCTGTAGACATGAGATGTGGGTTTTGTATATATGTTTTGGGTTTTTTCTGTGTTCCGTGATGGCTTATCGGCCCTCGTGCATTATATCTGTTTAGAGATCCCTTCTGATCATTACCTATGTTTATTCGATTAATGTACTAAGTGGGGCTAAGGGTACGTATGGGTGCCCAACTCGGGCACCAGTCATGGCCTACGGAGTTGGGTCGTGACACCTTTAAAGTAAGCTTTCGGCTCCATGAGAGTGAATCGTGATGGACGAGGACTGGAATTCCTTTAGTTTTTACCTCCGTTGCACTAAAATCCGTCCACTCCATTTTTCCCATGCCACGTGTGTCTTAGGGTTTTTTTGGAGCATTCTCCGTTTATTTTTCATTTGGGAAATGGGAGGAAAAATAAAAGACATCATATTTTATTAGGGTATGATTCTCGTCAGCCCGCTATAGCGACCATGTAGTAGTTATAGTAGTGTTGTCATAGCGAGAGGCTTCCCAATATAGCGGAATGACATCAGCCCGAATCACTTTATTTTTTCCAAATTATCGTGTACGTACCCAAAATTTTAAATCAGCAATGCATTTTCAAGGATTTGGATCTCCATATGAGGTGCCTCAAGGATAAAGGTTGATCAGGTCGTTACAAAAAGATTTGCGACTCTTTATTCATATTCTATTCTCCCCATTTTCTTTTGCAAAACATTCCAAACACACCAGACTTTATCATACATAGTCAAAACTTAAATGCTTAGTTCGTGAAATGAGAAAAGTTTTGTGAATCCTAACATTCCTAATTATGACATACTTTTCAAGAATATTCTTTTTATTTATTTTGACTAACATAATAATTGAGAATATTTTACACTATCTTAGCAATTCACTAAAGTATCAGTTGAGAATCATTATTTTCTAAATCAATTTCACCTTCACTTTTACACTATTTAACAACACAAAACATAATACTCCCTCCATTTTAGAGAGAATGATTTTAATTTGACTTGGCACAGAATTTAATAAAACAAAGAACACTTTTCAATCTTGTGGTTCTAAATTAAAGTTATGTCAAATTTATCAAAATGACCTTTAATCTTGTGATCTTAAACATTCTATATGAAAATTTGAAATTAAAGGGTTGCAAAAAAAAGATATGCAAGTCTTTCTTTTTGAAACTGACTATAAAGAAAAACAAGTCATTCTTTTTTAAACAGAGGGAGTAACAAGGAAGTGTTCACTAAAAACTATGGCACAAATCTCAAAAGTTGTGGATTTTTTCACAACAAATTTGTCAAGAAAAATTCAAAATTCAAATTTCATTACTTTCGCATCAATATTCCAAAACAACAAAAAAAAATCACACTTCATTAAAAGGATACCACAAATTAGGATTTTCAACAAGTGTTAAGAGAACAAATACCACAAATTCTTTATTAAGAATGAAATAATAAAATTATTAGCCCTAACTTAAAGAGAAGAGCCAGTTATTCTTGTTTTTCATCAACCAAAAAATATTATCTGAAATTCTTAATTTTTTGAACCAAATATTATGTGAGAAGGGAGGTTTCGCCCAAAGAAATAATAAGGTCACTGAAGTTGAGTTTGTCGGATATTGCAAAAATGGTGAATCTATTGGCGAGAAGAGAAGAGAAGGAAAAAGATTTTGAACGTTATAATGTGAAAAAAGGTTTGAGATTTATTTTTATTTTATAATAAAATAGGTTGTGGATTTTTTTTGTATTTTAAAAAAGATTAATAGGTTTTAAAATTTTAATTTGGTCCATAATTAAGTTAAATAAAATATTAAGTGGCTTTGACATTAGCTTGGTTAAAGAAGTCACCAAATATTAAATACACTAAAAATATGGAGAGAGAAAAGTAGGTGGAGGAAAAAAAAATCTAGAGAGGAAAAAATAAATATTGAAAAGATAATAATGATGGGTAAAAAAAACTTTATTTTTTTTTGAAATTCTAATATGCATCAGAATTTTTTTAATTACTTTAATCAAACACACTTCCAATAAATTTTATTTAACCAAGTAAATATCATCATTTTAAATTTCAAACTTATAAGAGCATGTTTGAATTAACTTATAAACTATTTTCAGCTTTTTGAGTATTTCTCTGGCCAATTTAAGGTCATTTTATGCTTAAAATAAACCCCAAAAAATAATTGATTTGTTTGACTTAGTTTATCTAAAACAACTTATAAGCTAAAAACAGATTATAAGTAAAAAAAAATAAGTTAAGCTACCCAAACTTATTTTTTTAGTTTATAAATAATTTTCAGCTTATAAGCTGCTTAAAAAAAGTTCAGTCAAACAGGCACGTAATGATTAACTCATTTATGTCGAGTCTATTAGACCTATAATAAAGGGATCATTTTAGAATTTGTTTAAATAAATTTATTTTATGTAGAATATAAATTGAATATAACTTATAAATCAAAAAAATAAGTTAATTTATATCTACTTATTTTTTCCTTTTATCTTATAAACAATTTTTAACTTATAATCTATTAAAAATAAATCCACCCAAACACGCAATAAGTCTTTTCATTCCCCCAAAACCCAAAAGCAATCATAGCCTTATCATTCCCCAAAACCCAAAAGCAAAAGTAGTAAAATCAAGGAGCAAACACTTGGTTTCATTACATCTTCCTACAAATATCCATCTCTTGAAACACCAATATTACAACAATCTACAAAGAAGCTGCAGCTAGTCTTGAAACTTTCCAAGAATCCAACTTTCATTTGATCATGGAAGAGTAATATTCTAGCTCCCTTTGTGATTCATGTCTCTCATTCATTTGTTGATCTTGTAGCTTCTATAGCTTTTTTCTTGAATACTTTGCAGATCTGAGACATCCCCAAAAGAATACTTGTCCCCACAACCAAGAAGAGCCACCTCAATGCCGTCATCTGTTGCAACAACGAGTGTCCATGTGACTGCCTTGGACGGGTTAGTGAATGTGAACTCGCTTTTTACCATTGCAGTCTTTGTGGGTCTCTCTCTAACCACACCTGGCCAGAGAAGTCTGGAGGATCGCACAGCCTGCGATGCTGGGATTGACGTGGTTAAGAAACTGTTGGTTTTTGAGGTGGTCTCATTCAGCTTCTTTCTCTTCTCCTCACTTGTTGCACAGGGCCTCAAATTGGCTATTAATCTGTTGAATAGCAAAGATGTTGATGAGGCTTTCAGGGCTCACATCAATTTGAAGGTGCTGAGGCTTGGAATGATGGGCTCTGCTATTGGATCGGTAATGGGGTGTTTGTTCTTGATGCTTTCAATTGTGAATGTCATTCAGATTCGCCTCGGGATGTTATCTTGTGGAAGTAAATCTGCAATTCATGCTGTCTCCACCTTGCTCATTCTGGTCACCTCTGCTCTTGTCGTTTATATTTCTACTGCTATATACGCATTTCTGCACTAAAGTGAAGGAGTATCAGTTTTTGGTATGATATTTCTTGGATTATGTTCAATGTATAACTATTGGGACTGAAACTCCCACATATGTGATCTTTGAAACTTTTAATTATAGAGATGGTTAGGTCATTACTGTTTGAATTTATTAGTTCAATTGAATTCCATTATGCCAGTGGTTAAAGGTAGTTTCTTTCAGGTGTCTCAGTCAAATGGGATGGAGGGCGGTATTCTAGTGAACTTTTTTTTACTATCGTTTCTTTTGTCACATGGGATGGAAGGTAGTCTTAAATGGTAAACCAAAGTTTCTTTTTGGGGGTTTGTTAAATGGGATGAAGAGTGGTGTTGTAGTAAACATTTCACAAAGTCTCTTTTGGTGTTATTCAATCGGATGGAGGCTTGTGTTATAGTAAACTTTATTCACCTTGAAAAATAGGCAGCTATATGTAGGATAATTCTTACTTTTCAGATGGAGGTAAACTACAGCTGAGTCATTTCTACAATCCCCTCTTTTTAAAAGCATTTTTCCCTCTCTAAGCAAAAGTATTGGCTTGTTTCAACATAAATGGGCATTTGCAGAATGCTTTTTTATTTTTGATTTATGCTATTTCTGCTCAAGATACTAAATGGATTGGATTCTATGTGAGCTAGTTGCATTATCTTGATATCTTATGATTTTGTTTTCGTAAAATTTACTGTATACATTATTCATTACTCCTGTAAGAAGTTGACTTGATTTTCTAGTCAACTAGCAGGTTGGTACTTCCTCTGAATCCAAGTTGGGAAGTGCCGTCTGTTGACATATATCCTCTGTGTGTACCTGCCTAGTAGAGCTTGTATCAAAACTTCTATGCAAAATGATTCTCATTGAATGAAGCTTCTAGTTTGTTCATAATCATCTTATCTGAATTGATCATCAACTATATTGGAAATCATGGCTTTTAGATGATCAGGATTGACAAATGGAGCTGGCTTTAAATAAATTACTATTCAATAGGAAAATGATTAGACAATTTGAGGTGTGATTGTTAAGGAAGTTCTTTCAAATATGATGAAAAACTTAAATCCTATGCTAGTTTTTTCCTGAAATTTTTGCAGTGAATGCTTAATTGTCTTTAACTTAATCAAGCATTCAGAGATTCACCTATTGCTGTATATTCATATATGTGAACTGATTCAAGTTTCCTCATTTGACTAGTTCATTTCAAATTCTCATGTCAACATAATTTTTTTTAAAAAAAATAGATTTAGCGATGTGTGGCTCAAAACTTGTTTCCCTGCACCCTTCAATACCCCTTCCCCTCTAAAAATGAACAAAGAAAAGAGTTGTAATATCATGTTGAACGTCTTGCAGACTAGAATGATAGAAAATCCCTTTAAACTGGAGTTCATAAGGTCTTTGTCATTGTAAAAAATGATCCAAGGTAGAAAGTAATATGCAATGAAAAGTAGCTCATCATCGTTCAATTGAGGAAGTGATTCATAAGGAACCTCCACCAACTACTAATGCGACAATTTAAGTAGGGGTTTCACTAGAAAACACATGTTCTAAATATTCTTCACTATTCTAATTTAGTTTTACTTTATCTGATTTTATGACCATACTTTGTTTTCTCCTTTTCCAGTAGAAGTGTCTTTTAATGGTCAGGATTGTGTAATTTTCTCAAAAAATATATCATAAGTACATCCATAAGGTACTAGGGATATCCCTAGTTAAAGTTTTTGCTTAAGCTAGTCTAATGTGGTATACTGTTGCTTCTTGATGCAGGGTAAAAATAGAGAAGCTTGTATGTCATTTTAATTGTTGAATGCTTTAGAGTCATCTGGAGAGTTGTTATGTTATTCCTAGAGTCAATGTTGAGCCTGTGATGGTCGATGGATGATGAAAAGGTTAAATAGGATCATCCTATATCAAGTGAAATATTTATGCCTTTTATACGAGGAACAGAGGAAGTGACCAGTGATGATCCTATCCATTAACCTTGTGGAGGTTAATGGAGAGTGAAGTTGTTTACAAAAAAAAATTAGTTGGGGTCGTTTAGCACTTGTAAAAGCTTGTGGAGGTATTATGGCAAATAAAACTTAAAAGAGAGTTGTATCAATAGTAAAGCCACTTATCTTCTGGTAATGCACACCTGAAACTTATGACGGCCTTCCTAGATATGCTTCTTTCTGCCCTCCACCTTTTCCGAAACTGGAATGAGCTTATTGCTTCCTAAACCTGAAATGAGCTTTTATTTTCTCGAGACACTTGAAGTGAAGCCTTGGTTTGAAGCTTAACCTCTATTATTGTTCAGTTACAAACCCTTGTCTGCCTCTCAACAACTGAACTTGCATCATAGGAAGCTTTACTGAACCTATCATAGAACCTGTTATAAGGCAGAACCATTGAAATCTGAAAGTCATCGGTCTCTCTAGAAGCACACCAAATGTCTCATTTGGCTGCATCTTCTTTTTGAGATTAGGAAACAAAGGCCTCTTTCCTTTCATTTGCCTTTTATTCTAGAAGTTTATGAGTTAGGTTATTAAATTGTTGTTTTTGGTTTTGGTTTTTTTGCACGATAATGGAAAAATTCCCAAAGGCCAACTGGTGCATGGTTGAAACTTGGTTGGTAATGGGTTCACCCTGCACCCTCATACGCTTTGCAGGCTTTTCTCTGCAGGAAGGATTGAACTCCTAATGTGCTCCTAATCTACACATCACATGTTGCACTCTTAACTTGTAACAAATCCTGGGGGTGTTTCTCCCTTTTTACTGTATTGACAAGTATTGTTGTAATGTTTGGGTTGGAATACCAACCCGTATATGCTTTGCATTTTCAGATATCCTCTGGTCAGTGAAAAGGCAAAGGCAATGAGGAGGTTGCAAATACATCTTTTGTTTAACACATTGGACGAGCTGAATCATTTTCTATATTAATCATTGACGTTAATCACAAATTCTTGATTAATTAAGACTTTGGAGTATAGTCTTCGCGTATGATCATCTTGTAGATTTATTTCATCTAAATTTACTCCAGAGAGCTTGTGTTTGAATATTTCATCTACAAGCGAACCTGTGTGCAAAAACGATTTACATAGTGAGTGCAAATCTTTGCATACCACCTTTCGTCAATCTGTCCAGAAATATATCATTTTATTCCCCTACTAATCTTATCAAACAATGAAGTAAACCAATTAGTTTTTCGTTTTCTTTTGAGTGAAGTGTCAAAAACACATTTAAATATGAACCACTCTGACCAATCTGTGGTCTTCCATAGTCAACAACCTTCGACATTCATTATGGTCCATCACACGAGTCATGCTATGGACCAATGACTCCTTGTATGAGTCGTGGTCGCTATTGCCCTTCACCAAGTTGTCTTCTTACGCCTCGTGGGTATGGATCGACAAAGCAAGTATGACTTATACCATCTATTGTCCTCACTAATACTCAAGTTGCACAATCTCAAGACTTTTCCACGAACAACTTTTTATGGTCTGTATTATCATGTATGGCTTGTAACTTGTATTGTTCCTGCTGGATCAAAAGTCACCAGCCTCAGAAGTTTTCCATGATTCATCTTTCCCGGCCCGTAGTCTGGATGTACAACTTGTATATTAGCTTGTGCAAGTTGGACCTCAATGTTTTAGCTCTGATCTTATCAACAGATCTAAGTACGGCTTGTGGTCGGTGATTACGGCTCGTACTCAGGCTTGCTCAAGGCGTACTTGGCTCAATTTTCACCAAGTTCATTCTTTGCTTCCGAAACCTATTTTCCTGTACAATTACAACATAAACACTTCATATCCACATAAACATACTTAAGAACACACAAAGTTTATATGTTTTAAGCGTCTAAGTGCCGTAAAACTCCGGCACATCAATACCCTCAACTTAAAACATTTGATTGTCCTCAAGCGAACAAAATGACATCATTATAGGCACTCAAGTATAAGAACATTAGGATAGTTTCGACAATCACTTCTATTCAAACACTCCCTCCTCATTTTCAACACAAAATTAGTACATGCACCTCAACAAATCTTAATGTGATTCTAAGGGATCTATGAATGATACCATGCAATTTATGAGCAACCATGCATACACAAATGACTCGCAACCCACCAACCAATTATCATATAATGTTCTCCTAATGCCCTCACAACAAAGATGTCCAACACTCGATTTGTATTTAAACCAGGACACAAAAAATACACTCGCGCTCATTAAGAAGTTCAAAGAATGTAACTATAATACTAGTGTCACACCTCGAGACTATACCCTAGGCGTCGACACTCAAAAATCATTGTTGGTCTCAAGCGAACCCTTGACCTAAATGACTACTGATCAAAACACTAAACAACTATACGGAAGCTTTAAAAGAGATACATGTTTAAAATCATTTAAACAAACTTAAAACCAAAATCATTTAAGCAAACTTAAAACCATCTCAATCATACTTTACGCAAAAGTCTGAAAATAGCTCTGACTTTAAATAGTAATATTGTTTAAAACATCAAGATAAATAGACTGAACTGGCTCACTAACTTGTCCATGAAGCCTCTACTAAACTGAGATAATTATTCGGACAAGACTCACGTCTACATGTCTACCCTACTAAAAATGACTAATAATTAAATGAACTGAACTAACAAAACTAGAGCCATCTGAAAGTGAGGAGGTCTCACTAACTGCGGATGGAAAGAGATCTTACTGAAGCATCTTTGATCGCGAGTACCTGAAACTGTATCATAATAAAATGGTGTAGCGTCGAATGACGTCAGTACATGGAATGTACGGTATGCTAAAATGGCGGAATGAAACAACAAACTGACTGAGTACATAAGTTGAATGGGAACTAAAAAGTGAACTCTTCTGGAAGGAAAGCATGCAAGTGTCTTGAAAACAATAAAGCTTTACAACTAAAAATATGCAACAATATCGAATATTGAAATAATATAACTTTACTTTTCTTGGGGAGTTTCTCTAACCGACAACCATCACTATGAGCCTCATCATGATACACCGTCCTGCCCACATTGCTAGAGCCTTTCAATACTTTGCCAGGGTAGAGAACGATATTGAACTTATGGATCTATATATAAGCCCTTATCAAGAGTTGTGAGAGGAGTCACCCGAACAAATGACATGATCCTATCTACACTGGCAGCACAATTTATGGGATTGGAATTATCTTAACCATTACCCAACTGGTGCTAAATTCTAATTGTAAAAAATATAATAATGCTCATACTAATCTTTGCGTTGAGTTAATACTCAAAATTACTTTTTTGAATCATGTTGAACATTTAAGTTTCTAGAACTAATCATGCTTTCTTTAAAAACTAATCATGCTCATATTGTGAAAATAATGCACTTGAAATGCTTAGTGTTCCCTTAAAACTGTTCTCAAATGACAGCTCAAATATTTAAAACATACTTTGAGTTTGAAAATAACGCATGAAAGTAAAGGTACTAGAGCTTTCAAACAATTCTTTGCTAATTAGGATTCATGTGATAAAATAGGCATGAACAATAATTTAGAATTAGAAATACATGAAGAACTACAATCTCAATGAATAGAATCAGACTCCGACGATAAGGAATTAAGGTAAATTCAAAATTTATGAAACTGGGGTTAAAAACCCTAGGTATAACTCTTACTAACTGAATTTTAGATGTAGATCGTGAGGAAGAACTTAGTCCATCACTATGATAACCTTACATACTTGGGAGAACAAAGTTCTTGAATAAATATGATATGAATGCTTAAAACCCTAAGTTTACTTCTTGATTCTTGCTCTAAGTCTTGGGAAAAGAAGTTATGAATGAAATCGAGGTACTTCTAAGATATAACCCCTAATCTAGTACTAAAACGTTGAGGTTTAGGTTTAGAAAGGGTGGGGAAAGCCTAAGATATCCCTAAAATTTAACTGCCGAAAACTTTCTATTGGGCCTTCTAGAGTCTGTATAAACTTCTACGAGCCGTAGAAGCTATCGTAGAAGGCTAGCTAGATTTCTGGGGTTTTCTAGCATTTTAGTTTATAGACCCTTTTACGAGTCGTAAACCCTTTTGTCGGATCGTCCTATATGTCTGTATAAATCAAACAAAAGTCAAGTTTCAGGAATTGATCTACAGGTCCAATCTACTATCCATAGACACGTTTATGGGCCATATAAAGGTTCCATGAAAAACAGTCAAAAATCAAGTTTAGGGCTTGATTTACGAGTCACTTTTACAATTCTTATAAGAATTTATGACCCATAAACCAGTCCGTAAGACTTTACCCATGGCTTCACCTAAGCCAAATACTACTCTCTGTTTGCTATCTGTTTGCCCAGACCATTAATATACTCTTTGGTCACTGTGACCATGACTGGGTGGACTAGTAGATGTGGTATTGACGTGGTCTCAGGACCTTGTACAGATGGTATCTCATACTCTATCACCAAAGTCAGAAGCTCAACAATCTGCCCCGCCATTGGTCCAGCCTCCAACTCAAGCCCTAGAGGATGGGGGTATCAACCTGCTTCCCACATTTCAGAGCATCTATTAAATAACATAGTGCTAGAAGACCCAGAGTGATGTCCTCAAACTCTCGCTATCGGGTTTGTATTATCACGAATCAGACTCACATCTTGCACCCAACTTACTTTGATGAAGTGATCAACATTAGCATGTGTTGGGACCTCGGCCTACTTGCATAATCCATAAACCAAGCACATAAATGGGATGCTCATGCTATCTTTAGGGCCCTCTCCAATATTTCCTCTACAATGTACCATGCCTGGTTCAAAGCATACCTGGACATGATACATGCGACCAATGTTGCTTGGTATGGTGTCAAAATATTATCAATAGCTATCGGCACAAACTTGTGATGCAAAACAGGCCACAAGAACTTTATTGCAAAATTCAACGATACTTTAGTTATTGGGTTGCCCCCGGTTACCCGATCTGCCACCAAATTCTAATTAGGAAGTTATTTTTTTCAAACGTAGCTCCGACAAGGGTATTCTACAAAAAACAAATTCATCTCACCAACAATCCAAGATCTAGATCCATTTGACATCACCAATGACATCAATAGTACTCCATTTGACATCACCCATGACATCACAATCCTTCATTAAATTTTTAATTTTTTTATAATTATTTTAATTATTGTTAGGTCCCTCCTTCACACCTATAAATACCCACCTTATTTCATCATTTTGTTCATCAAACTTTTTCAAGCAACTCTTCTCTCTATACACTTCATTACTCTTTTTCAAAATATAGTTTTACTTCTTAGTAATGTAGAAATACTATTTCGGTGATTCATATACTCCGGGTAGTATACAAAATACTTCGACGAGGAGAAAAGGTTAGGATTCAAGAGTGTTCATTAAGTCCTTCGATTCTGAGTAAAACTTCATATTCCAGGCATGTAACACTTCAATGAGAGTATTCTTTCCACTCTCATGCCTAAATAATTTGATAATATGATAAATTATATTTATTTTCTTTAAGCTTTACTCTAAGTTATGTGGGTGTTTATTTATGGGTTCTTAATTCCACCCATGTAGAACAAAACTCTTTCAACTAAATCTCTTGATTTCAAATAAAATTTTCTTATGTGTAATTCTTATTTCTACTTAATAGCATGAATCATGGTTAAACTAATGATTATTGGTCTATTTTGATGCAAAATGATTTCATATGTATGAAATGATGGTTTGAAAGTATTTTTTCTATTTATATCTCTTTAAAGATTGTTGAAATTCATGGTGGGTTGTTTAAAACATATTTTTTTTGATGAATTTCAATGTATTTATATATAATTTCATTTACATACATGTTTGAAATTTGAAGTGATTTGAACCCACCTAGTTTTACTATTTTTCCAATTAAGTTTGACTTGAAAGCTTTGACTCCAATTAAATATTTATGAAAACAATGTCTATGATCAAAAAAGAGTCTTATCAAAAATAAAAGAATGATGAAGTGCTATGAATGATGGATTCTTTATGCAATAAGGACATTTCTTGCATATTTGAATCACCAAATATTTTAATGAGCTATTCTAACGAATATAATATTTTGAATTCTTAAGCTATATGCTATGACTATTTTGAAGTATTAAACTATTCTGTGGGATTGATTTAACATCAAATGGGTCATTGAAGTGGGATTCAGTAAGAAAATTCTAGTACCAACCCCTTATCTCATTACCTATGTGCCAACATAGGAGACCTTGTAGGCTTAGGCTAATGGATCCATGAAAGCCCTTAAAGTTGAAGTTAAATAATGAATGTAAAGTTGACGGAATTCTACCCTAGGCAAGTTGACTCCCCGACCAACGTAGAAGGTTATGTTGGATTCCATGTAGTAGCTCACATGGTCTTCATGTCGATTATAGACAGCTTTCCACAAACAAATATTTTAAATGCCATTTACATAATTACTCATGTATATATATATATATATATATATATATATATCCACATAAGTATAATTTAAGTGATATCTACTTGATTACTCATTCATGCACTCATTTATGTTGAACCTTATAAATGTCATAAATATTTTATATTGTATTGCATGCCTACATACTTGGTACAATCAAAGTACTATCGCATACTCTTTTTCCTACATTATATCACCATGTAGGGATCGGTGCTCTTTCTCGTTCTCTTCCATGTGGCTACTTGAGATTTTGTTGAAAGCTACTTTTGGTGAGTTCCCATGTTTCGGGAACAATACCTCTTTATCTTTCTAGCTTATGATATGTTGAGAACTTTAGACACTTACTATGACATTTCTTTCTATTATGATTAAGGGTGAGCTAGGGACTTGTCTTACCCAGTTAAATATAAAGTTGGAGGTATTGTTGGACATATGTAAGTTGAAAATTTACTATTATGGTTTCCGCTTGTTTTTTTTATCATTACCTATAAAAGACTAAATGATTGCTAAGAGACTTGTTTGAGGTAATTTCGGGTTCTTCATTCGCCGTGTCACCTCTAGGCCCTAGTCTTGGGTTATGACAAACTTGATATCAGAGCCCGAGGTTTTGAATGGTCCTCGGAGTCCAACATACCACGTCGAATAGGGTCTTGTTCATGGTTGTGAAGCGCTCCACAATTATGAATCGAAGACTGTGAGGCATTTAGGAAAATTTCCCTTCTTTCATGATCCATATCGTGCGATTGAGCATACTCTAGGTGTTTTCCCTCCAATAATTGTTCTTTATGATTTTCAGAAGATGCCTTCGAGAAGAGGTCCAATCCAAAGGGGGATTGATATTAATGAGGGTGGTATTCTTGTTCAAAATGGTTCAAAATCATCATTGGTAGCAGATGTAAAAGCAAGGCAAGACTTGGGTCCAACCTTAGTTAAATTAAAGAAATTGATAGTTGATAAGAAGATTGAAGTTCTCTCACAAGGGGGAGAGGGAGTACCTAGTTATCAAGGTCGGTTGTGTGTTCTACTATTAATGATATTAGATGAGTCATGATAGATAGATAGAGAGTGGGTGTTCCATATAGTGATGATGGTGGCATACTTATTCCATTTAAGGTTATAGAGATAGAAAGAGAGCTAGATGGATCTTATTGTGTGCATTAGATAGGTAAGAGTATATTGGTGTGCCCTTGGTAGAAGTTAATGCAAATTTTTATGTAGAGATGTTATGGTAGGCATGAAAATTTTTAAGTGATGTTGACTTCAAGCGAGCCATAAAGTGGTTAAAATGATAGAATTAAATGTGTCGTTGTAGATACATGAGTGATTGTAGTAGGCTATTGACGACTTCTTGTAAAGAATTTCAAATGAGTGTATTAGAATGGTTATAGAACTAGGCTTGAATGGGTATTGATGGAATGTGGGTGAATGTATGATGTATTGGGTGTTTCTTTATTAGGTCTCGTGGTTTGTTGAATATGGTAGTAAGGGGTAGTACTCTTGGAATAGAATTTCGTATAAATATATAGGGCCTTAAGGTTTTTTTGTAAGGTGGCCTATGAATGTGATTTGTAATTGGAGTTAGTATCAGTTGGTATTCCATGTGTCTATGTTGAGGAAGTATGTAGGTGATCCAAGTTCCATTATGACTTTTGAATTAGTGAATGTTGAAGAAAACTTGACCTATGAGAAGGTCCCGGTTAAGATTTTGGACCGGCAAGTCAAGAGGTTGAGGAACAAGAAAGTTGCATCTGTCGAAGCCCTTGGGAGGGATAGACAAGTCAAAAGTAATACATGGGAAGAAAATATGATGAATGGATACCCTCATCTTTTTTCCTCTGCTCAAACCTAAGGTATTAAGTTGTCATTGCTCAATTACTTGAAATCCTTGCATTTCAACTTTTCTTGTCATATGCATGCGAAATTATGAAATATGTTTCGAATGGTGTTTTAAATTGAACTATTGAATTAATGATGGATTGTTGGTTTACACTCTACTCTACTCAAGCTAAGTCTTATTTCATTCGAGGACGAATCTTCCCAAGGGGGAGATAATGTAACACCCCTAAAAACGTTGTATATGGTGTTCCAATTCTCGACAAAAATTATACTGCTTCTATATTTTTGATATAACTTTTCATAGGATGGTCTACATTAGGTGATTCAAATTTCCACATAACCCCAACATCATTACCTACAACTTTTCTGAAGACCATAGCTTAAGATTCAAGACCTAGTGATGTGAAGAAATGGAGTGCTAGTAGAAGAAAAATAATACATCAATGTAGAATGATCCAAATCAGTTGATTCTTGAACGACATAAAATAATACTTCTATAGCTATAATTCATATGAGACACCAAATCCTAATTAGGAAGTTATCTTGTTCAAGCGTAGCTCCGAAAAAGGGTATTCTATAAAAAACAAATTCATCTAACCAACAATAGAAGATCTAGATTTATTTGACATTACCTATGACATCAATAATCCTCCATTTGACATCACACATGACATCACAATCCTCCATTAAATTTTCAGATTTTTTTATAATTATTTTAATTATTGTTAGGTTCCTCTTATACACCTATAAATATCCACTTTATTTCATCATTTTCTTCATCAAGCTTTCTCAAACAACTTTTCTCTCTATACACTTTTTTACTCTTTCTCAAAATATAGTTTTAGTTCTTAGTAGTATAGAAATATTATTTCGGTGATTCATATACTCTAGGTAGCATACAAAATGCTCCGGCGAGGAGAAAAGACTAGGATTTAAGAGTGTTCATTAAGTCCTTCGATTCTGAGTAAAACTTCAGATTCTAGGTATTTAAGGCTTCAATGAGAGTATTCCTTCTACTCTCATGCCTAAATTAATTTAATTATATGATAAATTATATTTATTTTCTTTAAACTTTACTCTAAGTTGTGTGGGTGTTTTTTTATCCATGAGTTCTTCCACCCATGTAGAACAAAACTCTTTCAACTAAATCTCTTGATTTCAAATAAAATTTTCTTATGGGTAATTCCTATTTCTACTTAATAGCATGAATCATGGTTAAATTAATGATTATTGGTCTATTTTTATGAAAAATAATTTCATATGTATGAAATGATGGTTTGCAAGTATTTTCTCTAGTTATCTCTTTAAAGATTCTTGAAATTCATGTGGGTTGTTTTCAACATGATTTTTCTTGATGAATTTCAAAGTATTTATACATAATTTCATTACATACATGTTTGAAATTTGAAGTGATTTGAACCCACCTAGTTTTACTATATTTTCAATTAAGTTTGACTTGAAAGCTTTGACTCCAAATAAATATTTATGAAAGCAATGTCTATGATCAAAAAGGAGTCTTATTAAATAAAAGAATGATGAAATGCTATGAATGATGGATTCTTTATGCAATAAGGAAAATTCTTGAATATTTGAATCACCAAATGTTTTAATGATCTATTCTACCACATTTAGGATCTAGACGTGGGTAGTGACAAACTTGATATCAAAGCCCGAGGTTATGGTCCTCGAAGTCCAACATACCACATTGAATAGGGTCTTGTTCATGGTTCTGAAGTGCGCCACAATTTTGAATCGAAGAGTATGAGGCATTTAGGAAAGTTTACCTTCTTTCATAATCAATATCGTGCGATAGAGCATAATATAGATCTTTCTGCCCACTAACAATTGTTCTTTGCGATTTTCAAAATATGCCTTCAAGAAGAGTTCCAATCCAAAGGGGGATTGCTATTAATGAGGGTGATATTCTTTTTCAAAATGGTTTAGAATCATCATTGGTAGCGGATGTAAAAGCAAGGCAAGACATGGGTCCAACCTTAGTTAAATTAAAGAAATTGGTAGTTGATAAGAAGATTGAAGTTCTCTCACAAGGGGGAGATGTAGTACCTAGTTATCAAGGTCGGTCGTGTGTTCTACTATTAATGATATTAGATGAGTCATGATAGATAGAGAGAGAGTGGGTGTTCCATATAGTGATGATAGTGGCATGCTTATTCCATTTAAGGTTATAGTCATTGAAGGAGAGTTAGATGGATCTTGTTGTATCCATTAGATAGGTAAGAGTATATTGGTGTGCCCTTGGTATGAGTTAATGCAAATTTTTATGTAGAGATGTTAAGATAGGCATGAAAATTCTTAAGTGATGTTGACTTCAAGGGAGCCATAAAGTGGTTAAAATGATAGAATTGAATGTGTGGTTGTAGATACGTGAGTGATTGTAGAAGGCTATTGATGAATTCTTGTTAAGACTTTCAAGTGAGTGTATTAGAATGGTTATAGAACTAAGATTGAATGTGGTATTGATGGCATATGGGTGAATGTATGATGTATTGGGTGTTTTGTATTAGGTCTCGTGGTTTGTTGAATATGGTAGTAAGGGGTAGTACTCTTGAAATAGAATTTCGTATAAAGGTATAGGGCCCTAAGGCTATTTTGTATAGTGGCCTATGAATGTGATTTGTCATTGGAGTTAGTCTCGGTTGGTATTCCATGTGTCTAGAACGTCAAAGTTAAGTCTAAAAAATTTCACATTTTCAGGAAGAACAAGTGTTGAACAAATATAGGAATGTGTAGAGCCAAGATCAAATAGTGTAAACACAGATAAGCCATATCAGTGAAATTTACCGACAACCACGTCCTGTCCCTCTTGATCATCTCTCTGCCTCACAACATAAGCTTGTGCAGTAGATTTGGACCCGCTAGCTTGATTTGCTCCACTTGCCCCTGCTGCTTGGTTGTTTTTAGGCCTTCCACCTTTATTGGTTTGAGGAGGATTATTAGAAGACTTCTGAACTAAACCCTCAGTGTGCAAGAGAGGAACATTTTTAGGATTAGGACGGTCCTTCACTTTATGATCAAAGCTACCACGATTAAAACATACACTAGAAGCTTTCCTGCAAGAACCATAATGATTCTTTCCACATTCTACACAAGTGGGAATGCGAGTCTTGCCTTGGCTATAACTCAGAGTACTAGCTATAGAAAAATCTAGTCTGCTTTGCTTTTGTTGATCTAACTTGTTGACACTACCAGCCTTAGAATCATCAAACCTTCCTTTTTTGGATGGACCTCCAAAATCTGACCTAGGCTTCCAAAATCTATTCTCATGTCTACTAGCTTCTTCCTTATCAAGTTTTTCCCAAGTAAAAGCAGCATAAACTAATTTACAAAAGTTCTCATGTTGCAGGATTGCCACATTCTTTTTGATGGAATCGTTCAAGCCATCTTCAAACCTCCTGCATTTATCTTTTTCCTTGTTAATAATGCCTCCAGCATAACGAGAGATTCTAAGAAACCTTTATTGATACTTAGCGATAGACATGCCTCGTTGCCTGTGATTCAAAAACTCCTTTTTCTTAGCATCACAATAAGTAGGCGGAACATACTTCATACGAAATTCTTTAACAAAATCGTCCCAAGTAAGAACTGGAGTTTTTGCTTTTGCATTTGGCACAATTACCTATCAGTCATAAGCATCCTTTTGCAATAACGAGATGACATACTTGAATTTGGGAACATCTGAACACTCCAATTGCTCAAACACCCTCTCTATGCACTCAAGCCATTGTTCAACATCAGTGGGATCAACCGTGCCTTCAAACTCAACTCCACCCATTTTCCTCATTTTTTCAAAGTTTAACCCATTGGGATCATGAATCATTTCAGCCATACGGTGAAAGAATTCAGCCATCTGTTGAAAAGGATGATTCGTAACTTGAGTACCAGGGCTCATGTGAGAATGTGGACCAGCTCTTACTCCTTCTTGATTTTCCACACCAGACCCACTAGTATGGGGAATATATTGACCTGAGGACTATTCGCCAACCCTTTCTAGTGTGTGAGGTTGGGAATAAGAGTCACATGTATCTTCACGATCAGCTTTCATAGGTCTACGAGAAGAAGATTTCATAACTTAATTTCTTCAAAAGTGAAGATCACATTGCTTTAGGTACATAGATATGATGCATGTGCAACTTATATGCACTAAATATACTATTTACCCTATAATGATCAAATAATATAGCCCAAATCTTTCAAAAAAATAAATGTATAAGCAAATCACAACAAAGTTTCTAGAATCACAAACCTAGGCTCTGATACCAACACTTGTAGAGACCCTCCAGGGAGGATGCTACTACTTAAAAAAACGTATATAAAACTCATGACATTTAAAAAAGAACTCACCGTAAGGCATATTTATATAATCTAATAGCAAAATTTGGCCCATTTAAAAATAGTTAAAGGTGTAAGTTTTTAGCCAGTTTAAAATTCTTTGATCTCAATTAAATCAAATAAAAGTTCTAATTTAGGACGAGACGACTTTTCCAAATAATTTAAGAAACTAACTTACGAGACATCCATGTATTATTCCTTATCACTACAATTCATGCTATAAACTATTACCAACCTATAAGTACCCAAGGTTAACTAATTTATGCTTCATCCAAATATTCCAACTCCAAAGGTAAATTTAGTACATCATAAGACTTGAAAATTTACATGCCCCAAAATAACAAAAGAAGCAACCAACTTTAAGTTACAACCCATAGTGTCATGAATGGATCAACCCTTACAAATACATACATAAATACATATACACAAGCACCCCATAGATCATATACATGTCCAAAATATTACAAAATATAGATGCCTATATGCAAATATGATCTTCCTTAAAGCTCCCCAAAAACATTATCTCCAATGGCCAACCTCAAGCATCTTCTCGGACATTTCCTACGATAGAAACAACTATCGCTAAGCATAAAGCATAGTGGTGCAAAACTACATGTTTGAAGCCTTTAGGTTCTCCAATTTATTTTCTCAAGTCATGAGCAGCATAAATGTACACATAATAAGTAAATCAAGCCAACAAATATATCACGAGCATCAAGTTCTATATGTAAAAATTTAAGTGTCAATAATTCATAAAAGCAAATTTACAAGATTTAGCACCAACTTTTGCCCTATATGTACGTCATGCCGTCACACCAAACATGATCAAGTATCAAGAAGGACCGGAGCCATGTATCAAGAAAGGTAAAGACCCAATAATCAAGAGAACCAAGAACCATATTAAAAATGGCTTCCAAATTCGTACTTAAAATGGAAAACTTCCATACTTAAGACAAACTAAAAATCCATAATCAAGATGATAAAGGGTTCAAAACAAGAGGCATGCCAATAGTGACAAACTCACAGTCATAAGAAGGACAAAGTCCACAAGAATGTCAAGTAATCGAGCAATTCGTATAGGTGGGTGAGTTAAACAAGTGTCTTGCAAATTTCCAAATATACCAACATGACAATACAAATTTCAAGAAATAACAAACATATCAAGATAGGATTTCAAATATACTAAAAGGTGACAAGATTTTATACACAAACCTCAATCTTTTAGCATACAACAATCCAACATGACTTTAAGAGTTCAAATCGTAGACCAATCAATGTCTCAAGTTCCTCAACTTGTACACGATATAAAAAATCTTGAAAATACCATTAAATGTCCGCTTTAATTTTCAGAATATCCATAATATTGACATAAAACAAGATTTATCAGTAAAAGTAAGCCTAAAATATTTTAAACCGAATTATGTTACCAAAAATTAACTTCGGCAAGCCAAGTATCTCAGATTGTAACTAAATTTTGAAAATAAAAATGGCAAACCTGGACCTTATTTCCTTCATAAGACTTCTAGATCTATGTATAAAGTTTTCAATCCAAAATAAATCAACGCAAAACTCATTTTTTACAAAAATATATCATCAAAACACTAACAGTTATACATGAGGGATGTTTAACTCAAGAATCTAGATAGAACTTATCCGGTTGTATCTAAATTTTGAAAATAAAATCATCAAAACTGGATTTTATTTCCTTCATGACACTTTTAGATATATGTCGTAAGTTTGTAATCCAAAAGAAATTACCTCAAAACTCATTTTGTACAAAAAGATATCATCAAAACACTAACCGTTATACATGACGGATTTTTAAATCAAGAATTTGGATAGAACTTGTCTTATATTTCATCCTCTTTTTTGTGACTTAATAACAACCGATCTAGGTTCCAACATAAACATAAGAGTTGTAGGTACGTGAGTTAGCTTTCCAAAATATATTTATTTGCTAAAATCAAAGGTCTACACAATGATATATTCAAGAATTACTACTGGCTACGCAGTCCCAAAAATGGATTTGAACACTTACCAAGATGTAGAGTGTATCTTGAGTTTCAGCTAAAAGGAGTAGGTTGTTCTTCGTATTTTTGTAAAATAATTTATTTTCAATGACCGATAAACGTCCTTTAGTCTAAAATAAGTGAACTTTTTAGTGGAGATTCATTATGATATAATATAGAAGTGGTATCCATCACTCAATGTTGCTGAAAAGTTTAGTGGCTGCCCAACTTTTTCATTTTTTTTTAAAAAATAATAAATCCCACCTTGATTACCATTATTAGAAGGATATACTTATATATATAAAATATCATAAAAATTTACTAAACTACCCTAAGACAATCAGTCATAATACTGTCATGATTTAATGAAATAATTTTTTTTTCACGTAACAAAATTTGAGTAAGTAGTAGTTGATCATATCATCAAGAAATATGCACTTTAATGTAAAAATTATCTTAAATAATTTGGGGGGGGGGGGTTTACATTATCAACTCTTTTAATCCATCAACATTAGGAACACTGTTGCCACCAAAGCACACACAAGTGTATGTGGTCTTACAAGTACTTAAGTGGCTTCTTTAAGAACCGGATTGTCGAACCCAAAGGACTTTAATTAGGCTCTAGTAATATTTTCAATTAACAAATTTGTTCGCGTGTGTTTCAAAAAAGTTGATTTCAATTATATTGTCTACTAAGTTATTTAAACTACTATTAAGAAACAATTCATAAATTCAGTGAATTGTGATCAAATGAGTAAGTAATTCCAGGGTTGTAGCACTGCAAATTTATGGTTTAACATACTTTTACTCTGACATTCAATGGGTATTTCAATTACTGATTTACAGGGTTGATTTTTACAATCATGGTCTCTCGACTTCTAATTGCCTACCTATGTTGACAACCTAACTACATTGTTGAGTGGGGATAGGCATGAACCAACACAGATGCTTTAATCCTATCATCTTATTTATTAACCAAGTGTGGTGTATAGGTATGTGTCACAGACATCCTAAACACAAATCATCCTAGGCAATTCTAGAATAAATACACTCTTTATATTCTAGTGTTCTATATCCTTTCCGTCTCTCGAGTTCTGGATAGACAACTAATGTATTTTAATAGAGATCAAGCATTAAAATAGTATAAATGAGAATATAAGAGCAATTATATGAAAGACACCATTTTCAACCAAAGCACACTATATTAAAACCTTCATCTTGTGGCTACAACCCTAGAACAAGGGATTTTAGCCACTCATAATGTTTGAAAGAATCCAAAACATTCTCCTTTCATCTTCTTTCATTAAAATGTCAATTAAAAACTGAATGTTTTAAAATAAAATATAAGTGGACTATTTATAGCCTCGAAAAATGTGAAGTTTCAACCCCTATAGCGAAGTCCGCAATGCGGAAATATTCCTGCACAGTGTAATTTTATATTTTCTTCTTCGATGAATTTTCGTCTATACAGAACCAGGTTCGCGACTCCGACCTAGCGCGTACCACATTGTTACATCCAATAAATTCCAAGTGTTGGAATTAAATTGCTTAAGCTTAGTGCAAGATGCGGACACACTTCAATATAGTGCAGTTTCTTCACATTTGTTCCCAACTTCTCCTTTAAGCTCCACTTTCAATCCTCTCATCTTTTGAATGTCCATTCTTTCATATTTAGCCTTGAAAGTGTCTAATCATATTGGTTAGCTATATTCATACAAAAGTATTCTAAAAATGAATTAAACTATAAGAATTCACTCGAACTATCAATGAACATGGGTAATTTTGGCTATTGGATGCATAAATGCACCCAAGATCAAACATACAAATGACCTTGATAACGTAGTACCCCATATCCCCCTTGGAGAATGCCTCAATGACTTTTTCGGCAATCGACCTCTTCAATTAAACCAAAACCGGATCATTGTCTTATTTGGTGTTAACATCCACCACAAGAGATGATTCCGAGCCATTATTTACAAGAACACCTCCATCATTGGAGTCAACCAAAAGCAAACCTAAACATGCCAATATATGGACATCTTTGAATAACTCCCGCTTACCTTCCTCAACATATGTAACACTATCCATGGAAAACCAACTAAGAGTATCGGCTACAATATTTGTCTCGGATGGTACAAACACTCGTGTAATAATCATTTAGGATTTCAAGCCACATCCTTTGCCTAAGGTTCAAGTCCTTTTGGCTAAACACATATTGCAAAATTTTGTGGTCGGTAAACACATCAACATGCACCCTATAAAGATAATGATGCCAAATTTTCAAAGCAAACACAACCGCCACAAGTTCAAGATCATGGGTTGGGTAGTTCCTTTCATGTACCTGAAGTTGTCTAAAAGCATAGGCTATAACCTTACCATGTTGCATCAAAACACAATACTTTTTGACTCCAAAAGAAAGTTATGAAGTAAGTGTTTATGTAAAGGGAGCCTTAAGGGCTGGACACGATAAATGATAAAATGCTTATTCACCATGTCCCATAAAGGGCCGACCATGATAAATGATAAAATGCAGATTCACCGCGTACCATGAAGGGCCAGGCATAATAAATGATGAAATGCCAATTCACCGCGTCCTATGAAGGGTCGGGCATGATAAATGTTGAAATGTTTATTCACCACATCCCATGAAGGGACGAACATGATAAATGATGAAATGCTTTGTTACACCCCGCACTCTTGAGATCGGAACGTCTTTTTGAGTTCCTTAGACACTATCATGTGAGCCGGATAAGCTACGACACTATCAAACAACTCTAAGGAAAGAAGATTGTGATACCTCGCGAGAAGGGAGGTTGGAGATAGAGTCATAAGAATCCGGAAAGAGTTGGAGGCTAAGAAATGAGTCGTAGGACTCAATTTACCTACGTAAGACACTAAGTTAATAGTCTTATACACTTAAGTTGCTTAAGGATATATCAAGCTTACGTAGTACGGATTACATAGGCTCTTAAAGTGAGACGAAATTACGAACCCGCGAGGAAGGGAAAAAGACGACGCGTGGCAGCCAATGGAGGAGCGACACGTGGCAGCACCTCAAGCAAGCAGGTGATGCACCTACTTAGGGTCAAGTAGGTGATGCAGCTGCTTTGGGGAGGTGGACCCTGCTGCCACGTGGCATCCCCTAATTGGCAGCATGACATGGTGGCCAATCATGGCTTGACACGTGTCATCCTTAGGGGCTGACACGTGTCATCCCTTGGGACCACATGTATGTATGTATATTATGGATATACTTCAGAATTGGGTCTTCAAACTGCAGCAACAAAGCAGCAACAAGAGAAAAACGTGAAGAACAAGTGAGGGCAGCCACGGGTTTGAGCAAAATAAAAGGTAAGGCCCGATTTCGTTTCGTGAATTAATTATTTAAGGTATCCTACGGTGATATAGAGGTGTTTAATAATGAAAATTTCGGATTTGGGGCAGCAAGAAGCCACGCAAACAGCCCCTTAGTTTCAGCCGCGTCGAGGAGTTCCGAAGTTAATTTTCAGCACGTTTGAAGAGCCGTTTGTTAAGGTATGGTTGGATTCTATTCTCCCACATTTTTGTGAGAGTTTATACATTCTATGGAGGTGTTATTAACGTAAAGTTACGATTCGTAGCAGCAACAAAAAGATACAAACAGTCTGCTAAAGTTTCAGCATGTTAAGAAACTTCCGAGGCGCGATTTTGGCTAGTTTTGGCCAATTTCGGGTAAGGTAAGTTTTCTCCTTTAAATTAGGACTTTATAAGGTTGTTATGGAGTGTATTATGTAACTTTTATACTGCTGGAAGTATGAAAAAAATCGTGGGGATGCTCAGCGAAAGAAACAATCTAAATTGAAGTCGCCGTAGTTAAATTGTAGTCAAAGTGAGGCGCGGTGTGTTTGGAGGCTGCTGCTGGTTGTGTGGTATGTGTTGCAGGGTATAAATGTGTTCTAAAATAGTTTAAGTATCTTCTGTTTGCAGCCACATGATTCCACGCTTCGTACGGTTAAAGGTTTCGCAAAATAGAAACTAGAAACCCTCTTTTGATATCGTAACTTTGGACGAGCCGTTTGGAGTTTATATTGTATAATTTTGTCGTAATATGTATATGTATGGGCTGCTTTTTGCATTGTTGGTTGGCCGCAGGTGCTAAGGACATGGTTGGGAATTCGGATAGGGCACATTATAGAGGAGGTGCTGCCCGATTTTCGTTAACATCCTAACTAGTTAAGGAACTAGTCGAGAAGGCGAGCGAAGGGATGAATGTTATGAATACTCGTGGGTAGTCTAAGTTGCTGAAAAGTCCAAGGTTGTTAATACTTACATTACTTCCATGTTAAATAGGTTTCGAGGACAACGATGTGGACGTGATTAAGAGAAGTCCATACAAGGTATGTGAAGCTTTCCTTTGGCGTGTTTTGGAATAGATATGTAGAACTATTCTTCTTTTCTTTTGGCATGTCTTAGTTATAAGTTATGAATGATATGTATACTATATTTGGGATTCAATCCATTCGTAAAGCCCTGAGTATGAGTCGAGACTCTTGTTTACTTCTTGGTATTAGAACTTCTGCAATAGCTGAGTCATTGCCTTTTTGTCTTCTATGTGATGAAAACTAGTACATGTAAAGCCTATTTCTTCTTTCCTTTGAAATGGCTTAACTTTAAGTGAAATGGTATATGATATAGGTTTAGAGGTAATTCCATTTATGAGCTCTGATTGTAACTCGTGACTTGTAGTCACTCCTGAACATTAAGAGTCTGAAATTAGTCAAACTACTATTCTCGAGCCTGCTATATAATGAATAGTAAGTAGAGGTACTAGCTCCTCTTTTTAGAGGCTCTGAAATAATAAATGCCGTTGATTGCATGAGTTGAGTCTTTGACTAGATAAATTGTGTTTCTGATTGCATAGACTATATTTCTGATTGCATAAATTATGTGGCATTATTTGATGTATGTTTGTGATCCCTGAAGCCCCAACTGATATAAGCCCTAATGACATCTAAAGGGATACCTTGGATAATTACTCCCCAGTCTTCAGGTGACGGTTCACTTGACTGTTTCATTGAGTCTTAGATAATGACTTAGTTGCATATGGTTTCTCACTACTCTACTCGTGCATACTGTAACCCATCCTTCCTCGAGTCCCATGATGGGCCGGGATATGTTATCGTGCACAGTGTTACTGCTTCTTTCACCGCATTCCAGGCCGGATGTGTATAGTTCCACGCACGAGGAGACGATGCCGTACGTGAGGTGTGATATATATTATATGTTATGACGATACAATTATTCACCGAGTCTCGGGCCGGCTGTAATATGATAGTATATGTGGTGAAATAAGGAAGGAACACCGAGTCCCTCCTTAGAGGGCCGGGTACATATGTATATTATGATGGTACGCTATAGACGTACACCACTCCATTCACCGAGTCCCTCACTAAAGGGCCGAATATTTTATGTAGGCATGCATATGAGATTAAAGCAATACATTGTGACCCTGAGCCCCGCAGTGAACCGGGTGTGATACGATGATATACATGATAATATGATACCGTATACAATGGTATGATACCGTATACAATGATATGATGAAATGAAATGCATTATGATATGATGATATGTGATTATGAAGAAGTGATTATAACACCGAGTTCACTAGAGGGCCGGGCACAACATATGATGATGTGTATGATTTACGTGTCCTAAGGTGCAGGTACAGTAATTCATTTAGTTATTATACTTGTCCCCTGCATCCCTATTTCAGTTATGATCTCTGTTATGATGTGTTATGCTTTACATACTCAGTACATATATCGTACTGACCCCCTTTTCTCGAGGGGCTGCATTTTATGCCCGCAGGTACATATGTTTATTCTGGAGATCCATTAGCGTAGGAGTTCCTCTCAGCTGTGTCGGAAGTGCTTCACTGTTCTGGAGCCTAAATTTTGATGCTGGTCACTTAATGTATATATTTGTACATTCAGGGGTACGACGGAGGTCTTGTCCCGCCATATGTTATTATTACTATTCTTAGAGGTCTGTAGACATATGTATATGTGGGTTGTTTGTGAGTTAGTTTCGATGTTGCCTATTCGATATGTTGTGAATGTTTTTGTTATAGCAGCCTTGTCGGCTCGCGTGCCCTTTCATGATATGAAACAAATGAAAGAGGCTACATGTACATGAAAAAGTTTTAAACTATTGGGGTTTTTGTATATAGTATCACATCACACACGGTTCAACTTAAGTATAGTTGATAAATACGCATAAGAGGGTCCAGGTCGGACCCTAGTTGCGGTCTACGGGGTTGGGTCGTGACAGAAGTGGTATCAGAGCAGTTCGTCCTTGGAGTGTCTACAGACCGTGTCTAGTAGAGTCTTGTTTATCGGTGTGTTGTGCACCACATCTATAGACAGAAGGCTACAGGACAGTTAGGATGTTACTTTTTTTCATATCTAAGATCGTGCCTAGAGCCGAGCTATAGGAAATGAAATTCCTCATACTAACCTGTGATTTTAGCAGGAAGACAACGCCGATAGAAGAAAGTAACTGACAATATTGGATGTTACGAAGCACGCAGGTAAGCAAAGGCACGAAAGCCCTATGTCAGGTAAGGTATTGAAATGCGATTGACAGATACAATTGAAAAGTGAAAGGAAAGGTAAACAGGAAAGTATAACAGGTGCAACTCGAGTGGACATAACAGGTAAGTTCATTTCCATACTGTTAATTATGGGCGCCCTGTGCGGCTGCGATATGAAATGATATGACTATATATATGTGCCCTGTGTGGCTGAGATGTTATACAATATGAATGTATATACGTGTGCCCTGTGAGGCATTGTTGGTATTTTCTGCGTGCAGGTGTTGAGATAGTAAGAAATACAGAGGAAACTCTGCCCAAATTTTCCTAGAAATAAGAGGAGAATGAGATACAGGGCTATAGTATGTCTTGAAAGGTTGTCCTTGCAACAATGATGAGATTTGACTAAACAAGTATGGCTGACCTCGAGAAATAAGTTAATTGCTGAGTTAATGGCAATAGAAACTAGGAGGACGATACTGGAATAGTAGAATAAGTTAGAAAGGAACTATAAGCCAAAGAAAATGACTCAGAGAGGACTGATAGATCGGGATAAAACGAGATAGTAAGGCATTGCCTAAATTGATACATAGGGATAAACTATGAAAAGTGATAGTTGAAGAAAGTAATAGTATGGTTAAGACAAGAGTAAGACAAGAGTACAAAGGGAAAAGAATTGTGACGGATATGAAGTGTTAATAAGATAGCTTGTGAGACATTAAGGACAAGACTAGCTAAGAAGGGTAAGTAACCCTTAGTAAGAATCGTGAAGAAAGTCAAGCGGTATTATACTATGGGTCTGAATGCGAACAAGGTACCAGGTGAACATAACAAAAACCATTATGAGAATAAGCAAAACTTAGTAAGGAATTAACTAGAAGGTATGATGGTCCATGTAAATGGAATGTAAAGATAGGTGTGGAACGGAAAAGCAAGCTATGGAACAAATAAGGAAGATTTATCAAGTTCCATAAGGAAAGTTTCGAATAAAGGTTATATGATGACGAAGGGGATGGCTAGTGCAAGGAAATAAAGGGTAATATGGAATTCCTTATGCCCAACCAAAAATGGAAATGAGTTGAAGGAATAATACAGAAGTTCTAATAGAGGCACTCAAGATAGATGCGATTAATTAAGTATAAGTATCGAACAAAAAGAGACATAGACAGTTACGAACTGGAGGTATAGTACGATGAAAAAGTATTAAGACAAGGCCACTACTACCACGAAGTTGATGTGGTTTTAAGCAGGATTAGAAATGAGCCTTAGGCACACGACAAAGGTGCAAGCTCAAGAGGCGTAAAGAAATATGGTGTACACGTGACTCCACTCTAATGATTAGTGGTATCAACTAGAATAAAGTTAGTATAATGATGAAGCTCGAAACATGAGTCATTAAAGTATAAGTACACTCGAGTGGGGAATGTGCACCAATTATGAGCCCTCCCTAATTACTGATTGAGATGAATGGAATATGGCTTTGAATGTACTGCTACATTACGGATATTACTCGAATATCAATTGTTAGATGAAATTTTATACGATATATTGCGAATACTAAAGCACCCTACGGGTATGCTAGGGTTTCCTAGAAAGGCAACCTAACGTGGGGATGATTTAACAGAAGATGTAGTTATGGTGCAACCGGTTAAATATGTTGGAATAGAATCATTCGTGTGTAAATAGCTGAAGATATACGGAGAATGACATAGGTACACCCTAAAAGGGGGGAAGTGGACAAAAGAAGTACAAGCGTAAGATAAAATCAACTGATGCTATCGTATGTAAGTGGAAACGCTTAAACTTCAAACGAGACCCCATAAGGGATGGGCGTGATCATACTCACACTAATGCACCAGATTTCGTCAAAACACCGAAGTTAAGCGTGCTCGAATGAGAGTAGCACTGGGATGGGTGACCCTCTAGGAAGTGAGAAAGAGAACAAAACAAGTATGACAAAAAGAGATTATAAAGGCGTTTTGGTACAACGACACATATAGAACAGAGTAAGCCAAGAGCAGAAAAGATTATGACTGAAATACAATGCACCTCGTGAAAATGGCACAAGAATAGTTGTGCAACCTATGAATATTGGCATACTAAGAGCGAGGTCAAATGATTACTCGATAAAAGAAAGTTAGTAATAACAATGTGATTGCCATATTTAGAATCTATTCAGGAAAAATGTAAGATGGTTCGAGGCAGAACTATTCAGATATAATCGGTATTAAGGACAAGAGCCATAGTGGATCCTTGACCTCGACTAAAGGAGGTAAGCCACTAGTATAGCAACGCTAAGGAATTTTCTGGACTGCTCTATGTCCGTACACACATTTATGTAAGGATTACAATATGATGTATGGTAAGAAAACTGGAGAAAAGATCTGAGTAAAAGAGAAAGATAGCATACCTAAGGTATTACAAGTTGGATTAAGAGGAGTTGTACAATAGCTTAAGTTAAAAGAAGCATCAGCAGTCTGATAGCCTATCTCAGGGAATGGAAACCCCGACTCAGAGGTGGAAAGCAGTTAATATGTATTATAGTACGAGCTAACCTCGCATTCTAAGGAACTGGGAGTTCATACGGGCTATGGTAGATGGGCTGATAGAATCAACCTGTTCCCCTCCAGTTAGAAAGGCATATTCAGGTGAGGGTTTTGCGAAATGACATAGTAGGGAAACAATAAGATTTCACGGAGTCCCCACATCTATTATCTTAGATAGAAAAGTTCAATTTACAGCTAACTGCTGGAAATCATTTCGAAAGGGATTGAGGAACCCAGATGAATCTTAGTATGACATTTTGCCCTTCGATTAAGGGACAGGCCCAGATGTGACCCACTAAATTATTGATGAAGTAAAGCTTATTCCGGAACAAGATATCGATTAGCAGCCTAAAGTCAGCAAGAAGGGGATACATTGACCCTTTGCAGAGCATTTTTAGAATAGATAAAGTTGCCTATGAGTGGGACCTACCGTCCGATTTGAAACAATACATTCAGTTTTCACAGATCAATGCTCCGTAAGAATGGGAACGACGCTCCTAGAATATTGCCCGTGGAGGAGGTCCACGTAACAGGGAGTTATCCTACGAGGGGCAACCTATCTCCATCCGGGATCAGCAGATTAAACGGGTTGCGAACTAAGGACATAGCTTCCGTCAAGATACTGTGGCGGAATAAGAATTGTGAAGGCATAACCTGGGAGGTTGAAAAGGACATGAAACACAGGTGTCCGTACCTATTCTCGATATCTACAGATAGCCTCCAGTCTTGGAACTCGTATATTAATTACTTGGATGAAAATGTATGTCATTCCAGTAGAAAGGAATCTCCTTATGATCCGTATAAAGTCTTAAGGAAAGATTTATTCAACATTCGGGGACGAATGTTATAAAGGGGGGAAGGATGTTACACCCCGCACTCTGGAGCTCGGAACGTCTTCTTGAGTTTCTTAGACACTATCATGTGAGCTGGATAAGCTACGACACTATCAAACAACTCTAAGGAAAGAAGATTGTGATACCTCGCGAGAAGGGAGGTTGGAGATAGAGTCATAAGAATCCGGAAAGAGTTGGAGGCTAAGAAATGAGTCATAGGACTCGATTTACCTACGTAAGACACTAAGTTAAGAGTCTTATACACTTAAGTTTCTTAAGGATATATCAAGCTTACGTAGTACGGATTACATAGGCTCTTAAAGTGAGACGAAATTACGAACCCGCGAGGAAGGGAAAAAGACGACGCGTGGCAGCCAATGGAGGAGCGACACGTGGCAGCACCTCAAGCAAGCAGGTGATGCACCTACTTAGGGTCAAGTAGGTGATGCAGCTGCTTGGGGGAGGTGGACCCCGCTGCCACGTGGCATCCCCTAATTGGCAGCATGACATGGTGGCCAATCATGGCTTGACACGTGTCATCCTTAGGGGCTGACACGTGTCACCCCTTGGGACCACATGTATGTATGTATATTATGGATATACTTCAGAATTGGGTCTTCAAACTGCAGCAACAAGAGAAAAACGTGAAGAACAAGTGAGGGCAGCCACGGGTTTGAGCAAAATAAAAGGTAAGGCCCGATTTCGTTTCGTGAATTAATTATTTAAGGTATCCTACGGTGATATAGAGGTGTTTAATAATGAAAATTTCGGATTTGGGGCAGCAAGAAGCCACGCAAACAGCCCCTTAGTTTCAGCCGCGTCGAGGAGTTCCGAAGTTAATTTTCAGCACGTTTGAAGAGCCGTTTGTTAAGGTATGGTTGGATTCTATTCTCCCACATTTTTGTGAGAGTTTATACATTCTATGGAGGTGTTATTAACGTAAAGTTACGATTCGTAGCAGCACCAAAAAGATACAAACAGTCCGCTAAAGTTTCAGCATGTTAAGAAACTTCCGAGGCGCGATTTTGGCTAGTTTTGGCCAATTTAGGGTAAGGTAAGGTTTCTCCTTTAAATTAAGACTTTATAAGGTTGTTATGGAGTGTATTGTGTAACTTTTATACTGCTGGAAGTATGAAAAAAATCGTGGGGATGCTCAGCGAAAGAAACAATCTAAATTGAAGTCGCCGTAGTTAAATTGTAGTCAAAGTGAGGCGCGGTGTGTTTGGAGGCTGCTGCTGGTTGTGTGGTGTGTGTTGCAGGGTATAAATGTGTTCTAAAATAGTTTTAGTATCTTCAGTTTGCAGCCACATGATTCCATGCTTCGTACGGTTAAAGGTTTCGCAAAATAGAAACTAGAAACCCTCTTTTGATATCGTAACTTCGGACGAGCCGTTTGGAGTTTATATTGTATAATTTTGTCGTAATATGTATATGTATGGGCTGCTTTTTGCATTGTTGGTTGTCTGCAGGTGCTAAGGACATGGTTGGGAATTCGGATAGGGCACATTATAGAGGAGGTGCTGCCCGATTTTCGTTAACATCCTAACTAGTTAAGGAACTAGTCGAGAAGGCGAGCGAAGGGATGAATGTTATGAATACTCGTGGGTAGTCTAAGTTGCTGAAAAGTCCAAGGTTGTTAATACTTACATTACTTCCATGTTAAATAGGTTTCGAGGACAACGATGTGGACGTGATTAAGAGAAGTCCATACAAGGTATGTGAAGCTTTCCTTTGGCGTGTTTTGGAATAGATATGTAGAACTATTCTTCTTTTCTTTTGGCATGTCTTAGATATAAGTTATGAATGATATGTATACTATATTTGTGATTCAATCCATTCGTAAAGCCCTGAGTATGAGTCGAGACTCTTGTTTACTTCTTGGTATTAGAACTTCTGCAATAGCTGAGTCATTGCCTTTTTGTCTTCTATGAGATGAAAACTAGTACATGTAAAGCCTATTTCTTCTTTCCTTTGGAATGGCTTAACTTTAAGTGAAATGGTATATGATATAGGTTTAGAGGTAATTCCATTTATGAGCTCTGATTGTAACTCGTGACTTGTAGTCACTCCTGAACATTAAGAGTCTGAAAGTAGTCAAACTACTATTCTCGAGCCTGCTATATAATGAATAGTAAGTAGAGGTACTAGCTCCTCTTTTTAGAGGCTCTGAAATGATAAATGCCGTTGATTGCATGAGTTGAGTCTTTGACTAGATAAATTGTGTTTCTGATTGCATAGACTATATTTCTGATTGCATAAATTATGTGGCATTATTTGATGTATGTTTGTGATCCCTGAAGCCCCAACTGATATAAGCCCTAATGAAATCTAAAGGGATACCTCGGATAATTACTCCCCCAGTCTTCAGGTGACGGTTCACTTGACTGTTTCATCGAGTCTTAGATAATGACTTAGTTGCATATGGTTTCTCACTACTCTACTCGTGCATACTGTAACCCATCCTTCCTCGAGTCCCACGATGGGCCGGGATATGTTATCGTGCACAGTGTTACTGCTTCTTTCACCGCGTCCCGGGCCGGATGTGTATAGTTCCACGCACGAGGAGACGATCCCGTACGTGAGGTGTGATATATGTTATATGTTATGACGATACGATTATTCACCGAGTCTCGGGCCGGCTGTAATATGATAGTATATGTGGTGAAATAAGGAAGGAACACCGAGTCCCTCCTTAGAGGGCCGGGTACATATGTATATTATGATGGTACGCTATAGACGTACACCACTCCATTCACCGAGTCCCTCACTAAAGGGCCGGATACTTTATGTAGGCATGCATATGAGATTAAACTAATACATTGTGAACCTGAGCCCCGCAGTGAACCGGGTGTGATACGATGATATACATGATAAGATGATACTGTATACGATGGTATGATACCGTATACAATGATATGATGAAATGAAATGCATTATGATATGATGATATGTGATTATGAAGAAGTGATTATAACACTGAGTTCACTAGAGGGCCGGGCACAACATATGATGATGTGTATGATTTACGTGTCCTAAGGTGCAGGTACAGTAATTCATTTAGTTATTATACTTGTCCCCTGCATCCCTATTTCAGTTATGATCTCTGTTATGATGTGTTATGCTTTACATACTCAGTATATATATCGTACTGACCCCCTTTTCTCGGGGGGCTGCGTTTCATACCCGCAGGTACAGATGTTTATTCTGGAGATCCATCAGCGTAGGAGTTCCTCTCAGCTGTGTCGGAAGTGCTTCACTGTTTTGGAGCCTAAATTTTGATGCTGGTCACTTAATGTATATATTTGTACATTCAGGGGTACGGCGGAGGTCTTGTCCCGCCATATGTTATTATTACTATTCTTAGAGGTCTGTAGACATATGTATATGTGGGTTGTTTGTGAGTTAGTTTCGATGTTGCCTATTTGATATGTTGTGAATGTTTTTGTTATAGCAGCCTTGTCGGCTCGCGTGCCCTTTCATGATATGAAACAAATGAAAGAGGCTACATGTACATGAAAAAGTTTTAAACTATTGGGGTTTTTGTATATAGTATCACATCACACACGGTTCAACTTAAGTATAGTTGATAAATACGCATAAGAGGGTCCAGGTCGGACCCCAGTTGCAGCCTACGGGGTTGGGTCGTGACATGCGTATTCACTGCATCCCATTAAGGGCCGGGTATGATAAATGATGAAATGCTTATTCACCATGTCCCATGAAGGGTCAGGCATGATAAATGATGAAATGCTTATTCACCGCATCCCATGAAGGGTCGGGCATGATATATGATGAAATGATTATTCACCGCGTCTCATGAAGGGCTAGGCATGATACATGATGAAATGATAGCTTCACCAAGTCCCTCACTGAAGGGCCAGATATAGTATATAGGCATGCATGTGAAAACATAGTGATACATTTGTAACCCCAAGTCCCAGAGTGGGCCAGGTACGATTTGTGAGGAAGATGTGCATGCCCTCAATTCACACGGTGTAGGTATAGTGATTCGTTAACTGTTACAGTTGTTGGCTACATCCCTATTTTAGTTGATAGCTCATTTATGCTATGTTATGCTTTATATACTCATTACATGTATCGTACTGACCCTCCTTTCTTTGGGGGGGATGCATTTTATTCCCGCAGGTATAGGCGCACATTTTGGGGATCCGCTAGCTTAGGGTTCCACTCAACATGTTTGGGAGAAGCTCTATTGAATCGGAGCCAAGCTTTTGTGTACTAGACCTTCTATATATATATTTGTCTATTCAGGGGTACGGCGGGGGCCCTGTCCCGCCATATCATATGGTTGCTATTCTTAGAGGTCTGTAGATATATGTATGTGGGTCATTTGTAAGTTATTCCTATTGTGCCTATACGGCGTATTGTAATATTATTACGCTATGAAATCTTTGTCGGCTTGCACGCCCTTTCCTAATTAGAGTAATGTAACTCCTCAGGAGACAAACGGAAGCGGCTATGTGTTTGTGAAAATGTATGACCCATTGGAGTCTCGATGTATGAGTCTTATATTTGTTGTTACAGTTGATAGTTATGTACATGGGGGTCTCGGTTGGACCTCAATTGTGGCCTACGGGGATGGGTTGTGACATGAGCAAGAGCAATCAAATTTAGTGACTAAGTCGCTTTTGCTGCATGTTCTATTTAGTGTTGGATTGAGCATTGATGCAAATGCTTATATGTCCATGAAGGCAGTAAACTTAATTGGTCTCTCCTATTTGGACGGGTAGATAGATAGCTAGATATATGGGGTATAAATATCAAAGATGACATTGATTTCCTTCTCCTGTTTGGACAGGTAGTTGGATAGATGGATATGCGGGATTTCAACATTGAAAATGTCATTGTTGCTCTTTTATTTTACATGAGATGTCTATACTAAAACATCGTTTAGTTGTCGATCATGATTAGAGTAAGGGAGAGACATATTTTATGGTCCTCCAACAAAGGACAGGACTGGGTTATTATTTATTTTGTCCTCCTTATCATATTTATGTGGACATACGGTAGTAAGATCCACTTCATAAACTAGAAGCTAGGCGGCTTCCTTTACTGCTAGAAGATGGGCAACCTTCTTGTATTTTTTGGAGTATGGAAAATAGTTTACCAAGTGTGTACTATGCCAACAAATGCAACATTTGTACATTTTATTTTTGGACTGATTAGTCTACAAAGATGCATCAACTGGTGGTTTGGGTAGTCTTTCTTTTCGGTCTTGTTGAAACATGGCCATTCTTCTTTTGTTGCATTCCTGGTGATTAAAGTTCCTGCAAGGTTCGTCAGATTCTAGGGTTGTGCTTCCTTACTTATTGATAAATCCATTTGTGTCATCGGTAGGGATACTATCAGATGAATCAATTAGTTGATCTACAACATCATGGAATATTTCATTGCCTGAGGTAGTATCCTCTATTAGATCATTATATTTAGATTGAGATGATTGAATTCGAGATCATCTTTTTGGTATAAGCTACATAGTTGTGGTATAACTTAATCTTGGATGATCATATTTTCATCTTCCAGGATTTCCTTTGTGAGGGAATCCAGTTTTTATCCTTATGTGAAACTGATTTTAACAAGGTTTCCTATTCTTTGTCCAAGTCTGACATTTCTTAATCATAGATAATCAAGGTATCATTTTGTACAATTGGTCTCAAATTTGAGAAGATGAGGTCATCATCTAGGGTATTGAATTTTTGGATAATCATGGTTCTAGAGTCAGCAACTTTCTTTTATTTGGACTTTTATTTTTCTTCCTCTACCTTCTTTTGAGCAGCCATGGCATCCTTGATGTTATATGTATATGATGATATGATAATTGTTACGACCCAACTCCGTAGGCCGTGACTCGTGCCCGATTAGGGCACCCATACGTACCCTTAGCCCCACTGAGTATGTTAGCCGAATAAACAAATGTTGTAGCATACGAAGGCCGTTAAGGTCGTCACTGAACAAAAGCCCAAAACATATATACATAACCCACACCCACAAGTCTACAGACCTCTATAGTACTATAGCCTAGTCATATGATGGGATAGGGCCCCGTCGTACCCTTAACCAATATGTACAAATGTACAACAAAAAGCTAGTACAAAAATAGGGCCTCGAACAAGGAGCACTGCCAACCAACATGGCGGATGTCCTAGGAGAGCGGATCAGCAAACCGAGCGTTTGTACCTACGGGCATGAAATGCAGCCCCCTGAAGAAATGGGGGTCAGTACGATATATGTACTGAATATTTAAAGCATGGACTGTAACAAGTAAAGTCATTACCAGAATAGAAGGTGCAACAGTGAGCTAAATATCCAGAATATCAAAATACTGTTCATAACCACAGATAATATATGCAGAAAAACATATGCCATATCCGGACCCATTATGGGATGCGGTGAACAAAGGGTGGTCGCCACTCCATCACTGGCGCCACAGCACATCATACATCTAGAGTAGGGAATATCTCCGTAATAGATCATGTCATATTAGATGGTCATATCAGATCATATCATGTCGTATGTATACATGGCACATCATAACTCCACAAATTCCATGTACACGTCATACCTGCCCCATCACATCGGGGCACGACGAATAATGCAGAGAAGTACGCACGATAACAAAACCTGGCTCGGGCTTGGTGAAGGAAACATTGAGGCATCCGTGAGTGGAGTAGTGAGAAACTATATGCAATTTAAATCATATTTGAGATTCGACGGAATAATCAAAATGAGCTTTTGTTCAAAATCGAGACAAAAGTCATATCAATTACCTTTTGAAAGTCACTATGGACTATATCAAAATAGAACTTCTGGGAATCATATATATGTATCAAGGCATAACAAAATATCTTTTGGAAGTCGAGAAATTGTCCATCCTAGTGGCTTTAAGAATAGGAACTTCTTTGGAATCATATGAAAGTCATATACTTGCTTCGTAAAAACCATGCCAAAAAGGGAGATTAGCTTTGTATACTTATGTCAAATCATGCTAAGAGAAGGAATAAGATTTACATACTTATGCCAAATACATGCTAAAAGAAAGTATAAGCCTTACATACGTATGCCAAAACATGCCAAAAAAAGAAAATGTTAGCTTTACATACCTGTTACGGGTTACTTTTTATCCAGTTCATCCCATCATCCTTTAAACCTAAGTAACATAAAAGAAATACAAGTATTAACAACTCTTGGCTTTCTAGCACCTTAGGCCCTTAAACACACACCACACACCTGAAGCCACACACCACAAGCACAACACCTTGCTTCAACTACAATTTAACTATAGCGACTTCGATTTGGTTTGTTTCGAACGTCGAGCATATTTATGGAATTTTCATATTTCCAGACACTTAAACAATGTATAATACACTTCATAAAAACAACATAAACTCCAAATTGAAAGTAAAACCCCTACCTTAACCTAAACTTGTCAAACTTGCCAAAACTATCAAAACGTGAATTCTGGATAGCCTATTGTCTTGTATTGTCTCTTAGTTTCAAAGGGGTAATTGAGGGAAACAAGATTTGTGGCCTCAATTAAAGTTATAAACATGTGTCTTAGGGTCACATAAAATTTTGAATCAACCCTACAACAATTCTATACCAAAAGATATGCCCAAAATACCAACAGCAGCCCGTGTAGGATTTCCGAAATGAAATCTGGGCAGCACCTCACCTATACTTCATCATCCTTTTTCTAAAAGATAAATTCTAAAGTGGGTTTTATAGTATAAATAAAAGTTATAGACCTATGAAATATCTTTCCAAAACATCTTGAATCACTCGAAACGAAGCTTTACACAAGCAGTTATACTATTATTACTAACAATAGTCTCATTCCAAAAATGGGTTTGTTGACAAGAACAAGAACCTCCTCGAAACCCCAACTATAAAATTTATGTTGTTAAACACCGTTGCTTAACCGAAGAATACCTTAAATAATTAATTTACGAAATGAAATCGGAGGGCTTACCTTGCTTAACTAAATCCGTAGCTCTCTCTCCATGTTCTCTAAGTTTTTCTCCAACGTTTTTAAGTGTAAAGATGCTGAAAAGTGAGTTGATCTAGCAATACACATGTATATATATGTGTCCTTAAGTGGGGATACATGGAATCCCCTAGGGGTGACACGTGGCAGCCCCTAGGGGTGATACGTGGCAGCCCCCTAGGGCACCACCTCAATCATGCATCCAATCCAAAGCCGCCACATGGCAGCGTGGTGTCCACCCAAGCTGCTGCATCACCTACTTGACCCTAAGTAGGTGCATCACCTGCTTTTCCAAGTAGGTGCATCACCTACTTGCTTCGAGTAGGCGCGTCGTTTCCTTATTTCTCCTTCGTGAGCTCATAATCTCGTCTTACTTCAAGAGCCTATGTATTCCTTGCTACTTAAGCTCGACGTATACTCAAGTAGCTTATTATGTAAAATGTCCTAAGTAATAGCTTTCACAAGTAAGTCAAGTCCTATGACTCACTACTTGACCTCCAACTTCTTTTGATTTCTTATGAACCTATTTACAATATTTTCTATTATGGAGTATCTCCTTCTCGTTTCCTTAGGATTATTTGACAGTGTTATAGATTATCTGACTCACATGATGACTTCTAAGAAACTTAAGAGCTTTCCCAGAAACTTAAGAAGCTTAAGAAGCGTTCCGAGGTACCAGAGTATGGGGTATAACATCCTTTCCCCCTTTAGAACATTCATCCTCGAATGTGAACCAAAACCTTCCTCCCAATCTTATACCGACTATATGGAGAGTTCCCCTATCCCTTTGCCATAACATATACTTTTATCGAGCAATCAATATCAGAGTTCCAAAGGTTGGGATTACTTGTAGACGTAGGGAATAGGTACGGATACTTGTGTTTCATTTCCTCTTTCACTTCCTAGGGGGTCACCCATTCTAGTACTACTCTGTCCTAAGCACGCTTAACTTTGGAGTTCTGATGGGATCCGAGGCGTTAGTGCTGGTATGATCTCACCCATCCCTTATGGGATCTCATTTGAAGTTTAAGCGTACCCATTTACATATGATAGCGTCAGTTGATTTTTTTTCTTATGCTTGTACTTCTCTTGTCCACTTCCCCCCTTTTTAGGTGTAACCATGTCATCTTCTGTTTATTCTAAACTATTGACACGCAAATGATTCTATTCCAACATATTTAACATGCTGCACCATGTCTACACCTACTGTTAGATCATCCATACTTTAGGTTACCCCTATAATAAACCCTAGCAACACCATAGGGTGCTTAGTATTCTCGATAGATAGTACATAATTTAGTCCAAGTACTAGTACTTGAGTCATACAACTTAATGTAAAAGTTTAGTCGAAGCCATATTTCATTCATCCCAATTTTTACAAATTGTCAATGGAGGAATATCTTATAATGCAAAGCCTGAATCTATTAGTATATATACAGTCTGGGAAAAGGTCAACAATGTACCTGTGATCACATCTGGTGCTGCCTCCTAATCTTGCCGGGCGACCAAAGCATAAGTGCGGTTCGAAGGACCGCTAGAACCAGAGACTCCGCCATGGCCTCTACCGCGGCTTGCTGGTGTAGACGCACCCTGCCCCATGGGGCGCATAGCTACCGAAGAGGACAATGACCCAGCAGTTAATCTAGTAGGCCAAGCTGCGCCGCCTAAACTACCCTTATACAGGCAATCTCTCATTACATGACTTTGACTACCACAAGAAAAACAAGCCTCTATAGCGCGGTAGCACTCTCCCGGATAGTACCTACCACAATAGGAACACTAAGGCCTGGGTGGACTCATCTGGACAGAGCCTCTATCTGGCTGCGGACTAGAAGCCCTGGAGCTTAGACCTGCTCCAGAATATCCTGTGCCACTTGGTCTCTGATCTGCAGATTGCGGAGGTATACTCCATGCTAGCCGGGTGGGCTGTTTGCTACCTTGCTGCTGGGATGGTCTGCTCCGGAACTCTCCAGAATACCCGGCTAACCTAGCCCTCTTGGCTTGACTCCCACCAAAATCTCAATTGGACTGGTGTCCTCTATGTCTTTCCTCCATGCCCTGAGCATGTGCTTGTATACGAGCGATGTCCATCCCTAGCTGGGCGGCCATTACCAAACAACTATCAACCAGATACTGATCTAGGCCCACCATATATCTGTGCATCCTATTAGTCATATCAGTTACTAAAGTGGGTGCATATCAGGCCAATGTGTCGAACTCCAAACTATACTCGCGAACATTGTGGCCTTGCTGCCTCAACAGTAAAAATCTGTCCACCTTGGCTCTCCGCATCTCAAGAGGAAGGAAATGACTGAGGAACGCCTCCGTAAACTCATCCCATATTGCTAGAGGAGCGACTCTGCCCCTGGACAACTCCCAAGACTCATACCAGTTAGTAGCTACCTCGTACAGTCTGTACGAGGCCAACTCAACCGATTCCATCACAGAAGCCTTAATCAGACGTAATGTACGCTGCATCTCCCTAATGAACTCCTGGGATCTTCCTAGGGCTTTGTCCCGAAGAACTCTAGAGGATTACAGGTTAGAAACTCACGAGCCCTCGAACTATCTGGCCTGTGTACCTGATTTTTGCCTAAACCGCATCTGTGCTCTTGGCCTACCACAAATCTAGTCAAAAGCTGGACCGCATCCCATACAGCCCTGTCCTCAGCTCCTTGCTGTCGAACTACAGGCTCGGGTGCTGGGGCTCCAAAAGCTAGTGGTGAAGCCGCCCTCTGATCTATAGCAGAGGCTGTCCCAATCTCCTCTGACGGTGGTGGCATCACAGAGCTGGCTATTGGGGGAACAATCTCTGGCTCAGGCTGAGGTCGGGCCCTGGTTACTCTATGGGCCTGACTAATCTCACCCGATGCTACTGATTTGCCTTTCTGGGCAGTCTTCGCTTTCCTCGGAGGCATTACTGAAAACCATAACAATTCATTTCGTTAGGGGGGATCATCCTGATAATACAGCTCTATCGCACGATCTTATATATGAAAGAAAGGTAACATCCTAAATGTCCTGTAGCCTCCTGTTTATAGATATGGTGCACAACACACCGATAAACAAGACTCTACTAGATACGGTTTGTAGACACTCCAAGGACGAACTACTCTGATACCACTTTTGTCAAGACCCAACTCCTTAGGACATGATTGGTGCCCCATTAGGGCACCCATACGTACCCTTAGCCCCACTGAGTATGTTAGACGAACAAACAAATGACGAAATCAAAATAGATCGCTAGGGAGCGCACAAAAATAGATGTAGCATACGAAGGCCGTTAAGGCCATCACTGAACATAAGCCCAAAACATATATACATAACCCACACCACAAGTTTACAGACCTCTACAGAACGATAGCCTAGTCATATGATGGGACAGGGCCCCGTCGTACCTTTAACCAATATTTACAAATGTATAACAAAAAGCTAGTACGAAAATAGGGCCCCGAACAAGGAGTACTGCCAACCAACAAGGCGGATTTCCTAGGCGAGTGGATCAGCAAACCGAGCGTCTGTACCTGTGGGCATAAAATGCAGCCCCCCAAAGAAACGGAGGTTGGTACGATATATTTACTAAGTATGTAAAGCATGGACTATAACAAGTAAAGTCATTACCAGAATAGAAGGTGCAAAAGTGAGCTAAATATCTAGAATATCAAAATGTTGTTCATAACCATAGATAATATATGCAGAAAAACATATGCCATATCAGGACCCATTATGGTATGCGGTGAACAAAGGGTGGTCGCCACTCCGTTACTGGTGCCACAGCACAGCATACATCCAGAGTAGGGAATATCTCCATAACAGATCATATCATATCAGATGGTCATATCAGATCATATCATATCATATGTGTATATGACACATCATAACTCCATAAATCCCATGTACAGGTCGTACCTGCCCCCTCACATCGGGGCACAGTGAATAATGCAGGGAAGTACGCAAGATAACAAAACTTGGCCCAGGCTCGATGAAGGAAACATTGAGGCATCCACGAGTGGAGTAGTGAGAAACTATATGCAATTTAAATCATATTTAAGACTCGACGGAATAATCAAAATGAGCTTTCATTCAAAATAGAGACAAAAGTCATATCAAGTACCTTTTGAAAGTCACTATGGACTATATCAAAATAGAACTTCTGGGAATCATATATATGTATCAATACATAACAAAATATCTTTTGGAAGTCGAGAAATTGGCCATCCTAGTGGCTTTAAGAATAGGAACTTCTTTGGAATCATATGAAAGTCATATACTTGCTTCGTAAAAACTATGCCAAAAGGGAGATTAGCTTTGTATACTTATTTCAAATCACGCTAAGAGAAGGAATAATATTTACATATTTATGCCAAAGACATGCTAAAATAAAGTATAAGCCTTACATATGTATGCCAAAATATGACAAAAGAAGAAAACGTTAGCTTTACATACCTGTTATGGGTTACTTTTTATTCCGTTCGTCTCGTCGTCCTTTAAACCTAAGTAACATAAAATAAATACGAGTATTAAAAACTCTTGGATTTCTAGCACCTTACGCTACACACGAGTATTTGTATAACTCATCCCCTCGCTCGCCTTCTCGACTAGTTCCCTAACTAGTTAAAGAATTAACGAAAATCGGGCAGCATTTCCCCTATAATGTGCCCTATCCGAATTTCCAATTATACTCCTAATAGCTACAGCCAACCAACAACAATAACCTGCAGCATATATATATATATATATATATATATATATATATATACAATTCAAATCAATATTATACCACATAAACTCCAAAAGACTCGCTCGAAACCACGATACCAAAATAAGGTTTCTAGTTTCTGTTTCGCAAAACCTTTAATCGTACGAAGAGGGGGTGTCATGTGGCTACAACCAGAAGCTCCCCCACCTATTTTAGGAAACATTTAGGCCCTTCAACACACACCACACACCTGAAGCCACACACCACAAGCACAACACATTCCTTCGACTACAATTTAACTATAGCGACTCCGATTTGGTTTGTTTCGAACGTCGAGCATATTTATGGAATTTTCATATTTCCAGCCACTTAAACAACGTATAATACAATTCATAAAAATACCATAAAATCCAAATTTAAAGTAAAACCCTTACCTTAACGTAAACTTGTCAAACTCGCCAAAACTATCAAAACGTGAATTTTGGACAGCCTACTGTCTTGTATTGTCGCTTAGTTTCAAAGGGGTAATTGAGGGAAAAAAGATTTGTTGCCTCAATTAAAGTTATAGACATGTGTCTTAGGGTCACATAAAATTTTGAATCAACGCTACAACAATTCTATACCAAAAGATATGCCCAAAATAGCAACAGCAGCCCGTGTAGGATTTCCGAAACGAAATCTGGGCATCACCTCACCTATACTTTATCATCCTTTTTCGAGAGGATAAATGTTAAAGTGGGTTTTATAGTATAAATAAAAGTTATATCCCTATGAACTATCTTTCCAAAACATCCTGAATCACTCAAAACGAAGCTTTACACAAATAGTTATACTATTATTACTAACAATAGTCTCATTCCAAAACTGGGTTTGTTGACAAGTTACACAAATAGTTATACTATTATCATATCATGGTTAAACTAAAGATCTACCTCGATACCAGTTCTAAGATAAAAGACGAGAGGGAAAGGTGGAACCTAAAGACTAGCGAGACAATGCTAAGGTAAATCTTGGGCGAAGTTTAGTGCCTTCGCACATTGTTGCAACAATTCCAATGTAATATGTGATAGAAAAATCGACGCCAAGTCTAAGGAAAAGGACCATGGTAGAATCTGAACTCATGATGAAGAAACGACATGAGATTATGTACCTAGAAGTGTTGTAAGTAAGGTTAAGAGAGTTGTAAAAGGGCTTAAGCAAAACCCAAAAGGTAAGGGTACCAGTTGATGTCATCTTAAGAAGGCATTAAGTAATACACGAGGTCAAAGATTCCACAACACGACCTTGGCTATGAGATTTATGTTGCACTCCATGAACGGATGATTTTATATGGAATGTCATCCGCATATTAACAATATCAGTCCATGTTCCTTCAATCAAGGACAACCTGTTCAGTCGAGATTGTGTGAAATTATAAATCAAGAGAATGGTGAGAATTTACGGAGTTTCCATACTTATTGTCTCAAATGAAGGAGCCTGAGTTACAGTTAACTATGGAAGATCAGCCCACAAAGAGATTGGGAACATAGTCATATACCATTGTACCCTCAGACCGATGGACAGACTAAGCTTACTAGCTAAACGCTAGAAGATATGTTGCGGGCCTATATGGTTGACTCCAAATGTAGCTCGGATAATTACCTACTACCTTACAAGATTACTTACGATATTAACTATCATTGTAGTCTCTAGATGACCCTGTATAAGACTTTGTATGGCAGAAAATGTAGGTCGCCTTTGGTTAGTCTGATATTGGCAAAACACGACTAATAGTACTAGACATGGTTTAACAATAAGGGAAGGAGGTAAAGCTTATTCAGGAGAGATTATTAGCTGCCTAAAGTCGACAAAAGTCATATTCAGATAATCGACGTCGACCTTTGGAATTTCAAGTGAGCGTTAGGTGTTTTTGAAGGTGTCGCCCATGAAATGAGTAATGAGGTTCGGTAAGAAGAGGGGAGCAGAGTCCGAGATATATTGGCCCATACCAGATCCTTTACCAAATAGGCAAGGTTGCCTACGAGCTAGACCTACCAGCGAATCTGGAAGTAGTGCATCCAGTCTTCCATGTATCAATGCTTTGCAAACGGATTGTGATCTATCCCGAGTATATCTTATAGATGATATCCAGGTTACAGAGGAGTTATCCTATGAAGAGCAACCTATCGCCATCCTGGATTGGCAGATTAGAAGGTTGCGGACTAAGGACGTAGCTTCCGTCAAGGTGCTGTAGTGAAATAAGAATTGCGAAGAAATGACCTGGAAAGATGAAAAGGAAATGAAACACAAGTACCCGTACCTATTCCCTATATCTACAGGTAATCCCAACTTCTAAACTCTTATATTGGTTACGTGAGGAAAGTATGTGTTATTGTAATAGAAAGAAATTTCCCTATAATCTGTATAACATCTTGAGGAAGGGTTTTAGTTCACATTCCAGAACGAATGTTCTAAAGGGGGGAAGGATGTTATAGCCCATACTTTTGTACCTTGGAAGGTTCCTAAGTTACGTAAGCTTCTTCAGTATTTAATTTACTTAAAGGCTCTTAAGCTTCTTAGAAGTCACCATGTGAGCCGGATAATCCATGACATCATCAAATAACTCTAAGGAAGGGAGAATGAGATACCTTATAATTGAGAAGATTGTAAATAGGGTCGTAATAATCTAGAAGAAGTTGGAGACCAAGTAATGAGTCATAGGACTCGACTTACTTGCTTAATCTATCAAGTTTAAAATATTACATACTTAAGTTACTTGAGTACATACCAAGCTTACGTAGCAAGGATTACATAGGTTCATAAAGTAAGACGAGATTATGAACCCATGAGGGGAAAACAAGGTGACACGTAGAAGTATGGAAGAGTGCCATGTGGCAGAAGTTGGAGGTTCCATATGGCAGTAGCTAGAGCAAGGGGACCCCACATGCCACGTGGTAGCTCATGGTTGGAGGAGGTGGTGTATTGGCCCAATGAGGGCCTAACACGTGTCACCACTTAGGGGTTGACAAATGTCACACCTAAAGTAGCCTATATATATATATATATATATATATATATGTTTTATGATTTTTAAGTCATATTTATCTAAAAAATTCATTCATATCCAAGAAAACTCTTGAAAAAAGATAAGACAAATCCTTAAGCTAGAGAGAAAGAGAGCTACAAATTTGGGGAGAAAAAAAAGTAAGTTCTCTGATTTTGTTCTGCAAATTAATTATCTAGGGTATACCAATAGGGTATGAAGGTGTTATTAATGTAAATTTATGGTTTGGAGAAGCACCAAAAGGATAACAAATAACCACAAAGTTTCAGCCGCGCTAAGAGAACTTTCGAGGCGAGTTTTGGCAAGTTTTGGCGAGTTTCGGAAAAGGTAAGGATTTTCCTTTCAAATTGGAGTTTATGATGTTGTTATGTAGTATAATACATGTATTAAATGAGGCTAGAAGTGGAAGAATTGTATAAGGATGCTTGACGTTAGAAATAAACTACATTGAAGTTGTTGTAGTTAATATGGATGCCAAGATTAGAATTGGGATAGGGCAGGTTACAGGGGAGATGCTGCCCAATTTCCACCAACTTTGGAATTAGTAACAAACTAGTCAAGGGAAATGGACACGAAAATGATTCCTATGGATACTTGGTTGTAGAGTTTGAAATTGGAAAGTGAAAGGTTATTAACCTTAGTATTGTTTTCATGTTAAATAGTTTCAAAAGACGATGAGACGAAAGTGGTTAAGGGTAATCCATAAGAGGTATGTGAAGCTACCTTCTTTCTCTTGGCATGTTTTTGGCAGAAGTATGTAAAGCTACCCTGCTTCTCTCTTGATATGTCTTTCACATAAGTTATGATGTTATGATAAAATGTTTATGGTACCGATTCCCTTGATGGGCCACGTATGATATAGGTTACTATCTAAGGATCGGGGCGTACATTCCACAGCACATATGTATATGACGACTACATGAGGGAAAGTAGAGAGTATATAAAGCAGTCCCTTCTTTCTTTTGGCATGTTTTAGAATTAAGTAAGGATTATATGATCTTTGGGGGCAATTCCATTCATAAGTCTCCAGGGTGATTCATGATTCCTGTTCTTAGAGATTCTCCGATAGTTAATGTCCTTGGCTTTTATACGTTACTTTGTATCGTCTTGATTCATTCCCACGAGGTCTAAGGCTCTTTTGATATGATCAATAGTGATATTTCAGTGGTGATTGATATAACTATCGTCTTGATTTCCAAATGACAATTCATCTTAATTACTTCACTGAGACTTTGACAATGTTTTAAATTATATATGGTTACTCACTAATCTACTCGTGTAAATAGTAACCCCTCCTATCACTGAGTCCCAGGCCGGGTACATAATCGTGTGCAGTTAAATGCATTATCCACTGAGCCCCTCACTAAAGGGCCGGGTACGCTATATGAGAAATGATAATGCAATGACATGAACAACTCACCGAGTCCCTCACTAAAGGTCCGGGTATGCTATATGAGGGTATGATAATGTAATGACATGAACAACTCACCGAGTCCCTCATTAGAAGGTCGGGTACGTATGTATATATATATGTATGATGATGTGATATGATAAGGTGGTAATGGCGCCGGACTCTATGATGGTCCTACAGTTATGATTCATTGAGTCCTTGAAAGGGCCAGCTATATTGTATAATATGAGCATGCATGTTTTCATGATCCACAAGGTACAAGTACAATGTTTTCTTAAGTAATGTGTTTATCCCCTTAACTCTCTCTATTTCAGATATGCTTCCAATTATTCTTTGTATACTCAGTACATATGTCGTACGGACCCACCTTTCTTGGGGTCTGCATTTCATGCCCGTAGGTACATGTACACACTTTGGGAATCCTCCAGCGTAGGAGTCCCGCTTAACAATTAAGAAGCGGTCCATTGTGCCAGAGCCTAGATTTTGGTACCAACCCTTAATGTATATATTTATCTATTTACGGGTACGGTGGGGCCCTGTCCAACCTTATTTTACTGTTTTTACTCTTAGAGGTCTATGCACATGTATATTGATTTTATATGTGTGCGTGTATAGTTGTCCTCATATGTTATGATAACCTCGTCGGCTTATATTTTATCGTGCTTGTTGATACATTACAACTCAAACTAGGGATAGGTTTACTTATAGTTAGCAGAGGTATACACAAGAGTCTAATTCAGGCACCTATCACGGCCTATGCGATTGGGTCGTGACACTTTTTGTGCGGGGATTTAGTGATATAGTCCTTTAGGCATTTTTGTGATATCTGTGTTTACTTTTATTAGTACAGTGTCACTTAGTTGTTCCCACTTTCATAGTGTGTCATCGTGTTTTGGTCTTGGGAAGGCGTCAATAAGAAGGTCCTTAATTATCTCTCATTCTGTCCTTTTCTTATATCTGATGCTCGTTATTTCAGGTTTTTGCATTATTTCTTTTGCTTACTTGTGATATATACTCCTTGCTTACATGTTCATTGTACTTTTTTTATATTTGGAGATCAGTTGATCGATGCCTACTAAGTGCCACTTATTGTTACTCATACTATACTTCTGCACCCTACAAATTATAATACGGGTTTTCACTACTAATTTGGATATCATGCGGAGCAGCTCTTGGATTTTGGAAACTTGAGAGAGTTCTTGGCATTCGGAGTTGCCTATCCCCTTCTATTTTGTCTTGGACTAGTCTTTATTTACTATTTAGAGACAGTTTGTATTATTATTACTACTATTGTATATGTATATTTCTTGAACTTCCTTATTTGGTCTAGTGGCTTGACTACCGACTAGTACTAGGTCTTGGGGTTATCTTATTGTATTGTTCTCATTCTTCTTTTCTTGTTATTAATATTATTATTATTGGCTTTTTTTCTTCTTCTTGTGATGGTCTATTTCCTATAGTTCTGGACTATGGGGTTAGGTTTACGTACTGATGGATTGATAGTAGGTGCAATCATGACTTCAAAAATCGGGTCATGACAGAGTAGTATCAGAACTTAGGTTCACCAGTATCGTCAGTATAAAATAAAGTGCCTAGAGAGTCTAGTGGATCGGTGCAGAGATATCCAAATCTTATCTTCGGGAGGCTATAATGCATTTTATGGAAACTTCATTCTTGACTCCTCATCGTGTGAATTTCTTTGATCAACCTCTAGATACTTTCTTGGAATTCATTTATTCGTAGATATATAGTACGAGCTTTTCGATAGACATGGATAGAGCATCAACACATACTACCTAGGCATCGACAGTATCTATGACCACCTTGGCTCCTTTGGGTCTAGTATTGGAGATTTAGTGTCTTGATGGGCGTACACTACAAGCAAGAGTAGTTTTAGGTGCTCTAAGTGGTGCACAACCTATGGTTGGACTTGTTGGTATTCAATAGGGTTCTTAATCGATCTTTGATTATATGATAAAGTTTCTAGAATGGATAGGGCATTCCCCTACATTATTCTCTTTAGAGCGAGACATGACTCAGCAATTTATTGAGGGCTTGATTTTGCTGCTCCATCTAGAAGCACAACACTTGACAATTGTTGGGTCTACTTTACCCCCAGGTGGTTAGTTATCTATAGTCGATGGAGCAAGAAATAGAGGTAGCACCTTACTCCAAGATATGCATCATCCTAGTAAGGGTTAGCTTTACTCTAGTTCTACCAAACCATGGAGGGAGCACCTCAAGTTTCAGGCGGTCCTGTGACAATATATGGTACCCATGGTGGACAGAGTTCATGATAGATTTCTCAGGGATTGCTATCCGGGCATTCAGGTTTTGGGGCTTATACTAATGCAGCTGGTTTATCTCAATGGGTTGTATTTGGTGGAACATGTTATATGTGCAGTGAGTTTGGGCATCCGGCTAGGAAGTTTCCTACAGTTAACTATTGCAGGTGAAAGACTAGGTAGGATTGGGTTCATAGGGATCAGGGATAGTTAGTTAGAGGTGGTACCGCGAGTGTTACAGTTAGTGGTTCAGGTGTTCAGTTCAAGCTAGGCGCATTCCATCCTATGCTTCTACAGGTCAGATAAAGGGTGAGGATACATGTATCAATCGTATTTGTGTGAATTTTTTCTAGGACCTTCTCTTCTTATAGTGCTGGATGTTAGGGTCTTTATACCCACCAGTGATTACTTGACTTGTTGGATTAAGCTTGTGATTTTGGTAATTATTTTACTTGGACTTCTGTGAGTGTGCTTATTTAGCATGATTACTTGTCTATTGTTGTTATGACAACTTTACTTAAAACTATGTGTATGTATTTATCTTCCCTAAGTGATTTCTTTTAATAGTGGATCATATTGGTATTACTGTGATGAGGCAATAGTTGTAGAGTTATACTTTGTGAATGTTGAGCTAAGTTATTTACCCTGGTAGAGTTATGTTTAGCCATCCTAGAGGTTTCTTGAGTTGGTCCTTTCCCCTTCCTAACTTGGACCCTGGTGTGCTTAGCTAGTGTGAGGTTGCTGTTGGGAGAAGGGTGTGTCAATAGTTGTGGTCTTTATGATCCATTGTATATCTTGTTAGTCGATTCTTCTTTGTTTGATTTCCTATTCTTAGTTTCTAAGGTGGCAAAGCTAACATTTGTCCTTTGGATTAGTTGGGATGTCTATTCATGGTAAGTTTGATGGTTAAGTTATTCAGTTAGCTGGTTGTGTGATGTGGTGTTAGATGGCTATGTTTGAGTTGGGAAGACTTGAATTAGCATTGCCTTTGTTTATTCTAAGTATGGTGATGTTTTAGCTTAAAGTGTCAAGTAAAGAAGGTTCTATTATATTCATTAAAATAGTGGTCATCTTATACCTGTGACCAACCAACAATTAGCGGGAATGGGTGATTGTAGAGCAAGGATGTTCATAGTGATGAGTCTGGATTTATGAAAATAGCCTTGGTGTGCTCTTGTGACTTATGGACTTTTAAGTGGTTGCTTAATACACCTTAGAGATTTTAGTCACAGGGTTGTTTTACCTTATGACTAGGACTACATTCTATTTTGGAGATTCCGTGCTATGACTTGGTTCTACCGAGAAACTACAGTGGGTGCGTTGATGGTATTTTTTTTTATTTTTTTATGGGAACAGACCCTACACGAGGCTCCCACCTCTCGTGCACAGTCAGGGGTTGAACATCACCCCCAAGCCTTAATATAAATAAACAAAGTAAAATATACAAGAAGGGGGACATAAACCTTACCTCCGATCCTATGGTGGTTCATAAGTCGGCTAACCTATTAAGGTCAGCTAACTCATCCCTGATACAAAAAGGAGACTGACTATAACTAGAAAGCAGTAAACCTATGAGAGGACTCCTCCCGGTACAAATCGACTAAGAAAGCATAAATGAGGGAGACTCTCCCCGTCCATGAGAAAAAAAGGAAAGTAACCTACACTAGTCCTATTTAACTTGCTACGTACCAGACATAGCTCCATTGAAACAGAAAAAGTATACGAAACTTCTATCTCACATGGGATGGGAAACTTCTTTTCATCTTTGCTCTTTTTAGTCTTGTCGTACCAAGTAAATCCAGGTGAAGTGTGCCATTGTATCAGTATCATGATTATCAGCTAAGGAGGCTGCATGGGGGTCCAAGTATATGGTTGCTGCAGGTATTGAAAAATGTTGGAGTGTGTTGGAGAGGCCCTAGTAAGGCATGCTTTAATGTCCATTCGTTTACAACTATGTGGACCTGCACCTACAAGTAGCTAAGAAAGCAAACAAACATGGTTGTTGCAGTCCTGTATCCAGCTCCTTGCTGCCTCTCTAGCTGCAGTGATAATATGCTTGTTGTTGCAGGTTAGGTTCAGTAGTAGATCCCTCTTTTGGATGATGGTCAAGTCCTTGGGATACCTGCACAGGCAAACAAAACCAGAAAAATATATAGACAAACAAATCTGGAGGCTGCTGTACCAGGTACTAGTGAATTGTAGTTGCTCATTGTGGGCTGCATATGGGTGGTACAGAGGGTGGGTGATGATGGCTGCAGGTGCCCTGAGAAACCAAGCATTCTCAACTTTGAAGTTGTAGCTGGTGTGCAAGAAGGTTGTTACAAGTGTTGAGACAGGGGACTTGGTATGGATTAAGAGTTGATGTGATGATCTAATTAAGCCAAGCAGTTGTCTCCCTTTGTGTGAGTTTGTGTGCATCTCCTTGTTGCTTCTATTGTGCTTAGGCTGCTTGTTGGTGTCAGTTACACAAGAAGGGAGGTCCTTTGTTGTGATCAGGTTCAACTTCTTGGAGTTCCTGCACAGACAAACAAAACCAACAAACCACACAACCAAAGAAATCTTCAAGCTGCTGTAACCAGTACTATTAACTTGTATTTGTTCCTTGTATGCTGCAGGTTGGTGGAGTTGTTGCTGGGGTGTGTTGATGTTAGAGAATGTGGATGTCAAGCTGAGTGTGCTGCTCCATAGAAGCCCCAGGTTACTGCAGCCCTTATAGCAGTTCCAAAGAGGGTCTGCATAAAGGGAAAAAGGCAATGTCCAAAAGAATGAAGAAGAACAGAGCCAAAAGCTGGATTGGATGTTATGGGATTGCTTCTGTGGAGTCCTGGTGAGCAACTCCAACTTTTTCTAATGGAATAGCTCCCCAGTTGTTGATGTACCTAAACAAAAACAATCAAACAAAGACAAGCAACCAAACAAACACAAAAACTAGGAGGGAATTGCAATTCTGCACAGTCCTTGTGTAGGCCTCTTAGTGAAGGTATTTGTTTTGGTGGTTGTATCTGTGATGTCCTCTATGTAGGTGTTGATAAAACATGTTGATGAATCCATCCTGACATCTGCAGCTACACAACAAACAAGAACCAGCAAGAAAGGGTTTGCACAAGGAGCTGCTGTAGGTGTTGAGCTATTAGAGAAGGCATAGATGGAATAGTGATTAGGAGAGGAGGTCCGGTTATGCCTAGCTGCTGTCTCCCTTTTTTTTTGGAATCTTTGAACCTGCATAAAGACGCACCAAAGAAACAAACAAATGGGGAGAATGGATAAGCTGCTGAAGGTTGTGTGCAGCTCCAAGTTTCTTTCATAGTAGGAGAGGTTAAGGAACTTGTTGGAGCATGCTTCACAAAAAAGAAGGCCCTTTCTTGTGATCTGGTTCAAGTTGATTGTGTGTGGCTCCCCAGTAGTTATTGCACCTAAATAAAAACAATCAAAGGAATACAGACAACCAAACAAGCACCAAAAACAAGAGGGGTCTCCATTTCTGCACAATCCTTTTGTTTCAGTCATGGAGAGTCTTGTATCAGTGGTGTCCTCTATGTATTTGTTGTTAAAGCATGTTGGTGTATATCTCCAACAACCTGCAACTACACAGCAAATAACCAAAGACAAGCAAAGACCTGTACAGGCTAACAGAAAAGAAAGGATCTCAAAGAGAATTTTGGAGCCTGTTATCATTTTCAAGGTCGCTCGACTAACATCTCCAATTATCCGTTTGAGCTGAAACTTCATGAGGTATGCACATATAACCTTTTCTTTAGCCTTGCAAGATTTGAAGGCTTTTTGCCCAAGTTGGAGCTTCCAAATAGCAAATTTCTCTCTCTTTAGGCTTAAGACAGCTGATTGTGTCCCATTTGTGACCAGACTGGGCTTCCAATCAAGATTCCTATACTTGTTAAGCCAAGAAAGAAGAGAAGACAAAATATAAACTACTCTACTCCTTACCTCTAAAGTTAGACTGGTTATTCTAAGAAAATAATAAAGATAGTAATAAGGAAGGGAGATTTTCCTTTTACCAGGAGTTCTAACTGTGAGATCTTTAAGGTATTTATAGCTATGCATAGACAAAACCATGTTGAAGTTTTAGTTAGAACCAAAAATGGAATGAGTTAGGGAGGTTTCTTGATTCTCCTGAGTTTCTTTCTTCTGAAAGAAGGCATTTCCAGCTTGTCCATCTCAAGGTATGCCTTAGCTTGTTTGGGGAGATCATGCATAGTGAAATAGAGTTCAGGAGATTTGCATTTGTGGCTGTGTTTGGATAAGACATCAGCTGTGTAGTTTGCTTCTCTAAGGATGTATTTACAGCTGAAAGTTTGGAATTGGTTGATGATGTTGTTTAAATTGTCCAGCAGCTCCTTTATTGACCAAGGGGGTTTTGATTCTTGTTGTAACCACCTGATTAGGAGTTGAGAATCTATCTCTAACTCTACCTGTAAATAACCAAGATGAATACACCAAGATAGACCAAAGATAGCAGCCCTGATTTCTGCTTGGTTGTTAGTTCCTTCCCCCAATGGAACTGCATAGGCAAAGATAAGGTCACTATGAGTATTTCTAAGTATTCCTCCTCCACCAATGTTGCCTGGGTTGTTAAGGGCACTACCATCTGTATTTATCTTTACCATGTGATCACCTGGTTTGATCCAGCATACATGGGTAATTTTGGTGTCATGGTAGCATTGTTCCACTGAAATGACTAGGTCCTTCCAGTTATTTGGCCATTCAATATAAGGAAAAGCTGTGATGACCAGGTTAGAGATGCCTTTGTAGACAGAAAATTTGACTCTTGAAAGGTTAGATTTCTTCCCACCATATTTGGAAGCACATCTATTCTTCCATAAGTTCCAACAAATGAAGACAGGGATTGCTTGTAACAGGAGTTTATGTGCTTCATTCTTGTATTTAGATGTCCACCATCTCATAAGCATATTTCTAAGAGGTGTGTAATCCTTTTTTATGCCCAAAGAATCAGCAAATACCTTCCAAGTATTCTTGGCAAAGGTTCCTGCAACAAAGGTGTGATCAATGGTGTCTTGGCCAGGTCTATCACAACAATGGCACTGAGAGGGGGCTTTGCCAAAGCTGGTTATTTTCTCATTGGTAGGTAATTTCCTTCTAAGAGCTCTCCAAACAAGAAAGGAGCATTTGAAAGGTATTAGTTGGTGCCAAGTACATGCATTCAGCATAGTATTTGTCCTCTTGTCTCTAATGAGCTCCCAGGCAGAAGAACAACTGAACTCCCCATTGGTATTAGGAATCCAGCATGGATAGTCCTATTTGAGGGGATGGTAACTGAATTGAGTTGCTAAAATGTTAGGAACAAACTGAGGAGGGGCTTTTTGGATAATAAGATCAACATTCCATTGGGCATTAGTTAGAAAAGCTGAAACTTGGGTGTGGTTAAACCTATAACTGTTAGCAGAAAAGTGAGCTAAAGGGCCAACACCTAGCCAGTTGTCCCACCAAAAAAGGCAAGAGCCAGACTTAATTTGCCACTGAATGTGAGGCTCAATGTTGTGTTTGTTGTTCATGAGGTGCTTCCAAATTAAGGACTGACCAGTGTCCCACTTTTTTGTAATAATATTGGCCCTCTGACAGTATTTGGATTTAAGGAATTCTCCCCACAAGGTGTTCTTGGTTCTAAGGGTCCACCACTGCTTGTATTGAAAAGATTTAACCACATCAGTGATTTGTCTAAACCCTATGCCCCCTTCATCATAAGGATAGCTAAGGTTATTCCATGAGGACCAGTGGTACTTTCTCTTGTCATTTTTCCATCCCCAGAAGAAGTTAGTAGTGATGCTCTGAATCTGCTTGATGATGGTTGAGGGAGGGATGCTGGCTGAAAGCAAATGTATTAGCATGGCTTGAATAACATGCTTCACAAGAATAGCTCTACCCCCATAGCTCAAGATTTTAGCATGCCAACCAGTGATCCTGCTTACAACTTTTGCAATAAGATCAGAGTAGTAAATAACTCTTTGCCTACCAATATAAATAGGACATCCCAAGTATGTTATAGGACTACTCTTTTAGTTGAAACTAGTGATACTCTTGATTCTCAGTACAGTAGACTTGAAAGCATTAGAGGGAACCATCAAATGACTTTTTTGCTTGTTAATCAATTGTCCAGAAACTCTTTCATAGGTAGTTAATATTTCAATAATGAGAGCTAAGGTGTGCCTTCTTCCAGAAGTAAAGATGATGATATCATCTGCAAAACTCAGATGATTGATCTGAGGTCCCTTTTTTGCCATAAAGAAATCATGGAATTGGGGATACTGATGAAGATTATTCAGTAGTCTACATAGCACTTCAGCACTTAGGACAAATAAAGCAGGGGAGAGAGGATCACCTTGTTTGAGACCCCTTGTGGAGTGAAAAAAACCATGTCTTGAACCATTGACTATAACAGAGTACCAGTTATCAGCCATGATTCTCCAAACCATGTCAATGAAAGTTTCTTTAAACCCCATTCTTCTCATCACAAGACAAGTGTAATTCCAAGAGACCCTATCATAAGCCTTGGTCATGTCAAGTTTTATCACAACATTGCCTCCAATATTTGGTTTTTTGATCTTGTGGATTATTTCTTGGGCAAACATTATATTTTCAGAGATGTTTCTATTCTTGACAAAGCCAGATTGGTTCAAGGAAATGAGTTTGGGGAGAATAGGAGCAAGTCTTAGGTAGAGGAATTTGGAAATGATTTTGTTAGTGAAGTTGCTAAGGCTTATGGGTATGAACTTAGAGATTTTTGTAGGATGGTTTACTTTTGGGAGTAGAACCAAACAAGTATGGGTGAAATATTTAGGCATAGTTTGTCCACAAAAGAAGGATGTGATCATTTTAAGGAGGTCTTCTTTGATGATGTCCCAGCACACCTGAAAGAAAGTTCCATTCATCCCATCAGGGCCAGCAGCAGAGTGAGGATTCATAGTAAAAACAACAGTTTTCACTTCTTCCATAGTAGGCATGGCTTGTAAATCATCATTGTCTTTGTCAGTCACCATTGTAGGGATGCAATGGAGTGTCTGCTGTTGGATATGCTCCTCCTTTCCAGTAAAAATTTGTTGGAAATATTCACAAGCAGCATCAGCTATCTCTTTATCACCTTGCACCCAAGAGTCTTCTTTATTTTGGATCCTGTGGATGTAAAGCTTTCTTCTTCTACCTCTGATGAGAGCATGAAAGTAGCTAGAGTTCCTGTCACCTTCTTTGAACCAGTGAAGTTGAGACTTTTGTCTGAGGATAGAATCCTCCATCTTCATGTATCTAATGTACTCAGCATTGATAGCATGCAGTTGAGACCTATTTTCATTGGTGTTTATACTGATCAGATTCTCTTCAGCTTGTCTAGCCTTCTCCTCATATTCTTTGACTTTAGCATAGATGTCTCTAAATTAATTTCTTGACAAGCAGCTAAGAGTAGCAGTAAGTCTTTTTATTTTCTGATGAAAACTCCACATTGGATTTCCATTAGAAGGTCTGCTCCAGCAATTCTTGACAGTATCCATGAATAAAGGTTGCTCAGGCCAGCAGTTCAGGAATTTGAAATACTTGATGGGGTTGTGTTGTTGGTCAATCATTTCTAAGAGCAAGGGGCAGTGATCAGAACCCACAGAAGGAAGATGAGTAATGCTGGTATGGGGCATGGTCTCTAGCCAGTTATCATTAACCATCCCTCTATCAAGTCTCTTCCAAATTCTAAAGTTGATACCCCTCAGGTTGGACCAGGTGTATTTCTGACCTGAGAAACCAAGGTCTTGAAGACCTGAAGCCTCAATAATGCTAATGAACTCAAAACTCTTTCTCATATTATAGGGGACACCCCTTAAATTTTCTTCAGGGTCTACAATAACATTAAAATCTCCTATAGTGCACCATGGATTGGATGTAGTAGACTGTTGTAGAAGGCTATCCCATAAAGGTCTTCTGATATGATCTTTACATTTAGCATAGACAAAGGTAGTGATGAATTGATTTGGGATCAAGGCACTATTGAGCTCACAAGTGATTAGTTGCTCATTATTCTCCAAAATCTTGCAATTCACATTTTTGGTCCAGAAAATCCAAATCTTACCATTGGGATTGTGGATGGCATGGTCCATATTGAGCTGGTTTCTAAAGTATTGTAACTGAGAGTTATCAGAAAAAGGTTCCATTAGAGCTATAAGAGAAATTTGATGGATATTTTTTAGAAGTTTTATTCTATCCATGGCTCCTTGGGTATTAATACCCCTTACATTCCAGCTAAGGGTACTAATCATTGAGAAATTCTTGAAGTATGGGACCTGGTACTTGGTCTGCCTGTGGGGGAAGTTTTTGTAGAAATTTTTGCCTTGTTGCTAAATCTGGTCCTATGTATCCCTCTAGGAGATAGACCCTGTGAACTAGCCACCTGTTGGATGTCTTCCTCATATATATTCTCAGAAGAGGGGTTGATGGTTTTGATTAAATGCTCACTTATAATATCATCTTCCTCCTGATCATGCAAGGGTTGATAATTATTATCTTCTTCATTTTCTGAATCACATACAGCATACTCATCAATAGGGTCCTGTATGTTGGTGTTGAAGGTGAAGTGATCTGTAGCTACCTCTAGAGTTTGAAAAGGGGTGATATCTATACCCACCTGATCATCATCAAGTACAAATTGTTGACATCCCTGTTCACTTTGCTGCATTGCAACACTGTCAGTTAAAGGAGTTTGGCATTTCTCAGAAAGGTTTGTTTTCTTTTTGATGGCCTCTCTCCTTTTCTTGCTTAACTTGTTCTTTTTAGCATTAGAGTCTTTGCCACTACTGCTTGCAATGGATCCCAAATCCTTGGCCATAGAGCCTAAGATGTTTTCCATGGTAGAATCATCTGTAGGGGGATCTCTTCTGATGGATTCAGTATTTGGTATGTCATTTTGAGCCTTGTGTGCAGGGGTAGCAGGGGCTGTAAGGGCACTCCTAAGGTCAGTGATATTCTCATGCAAAACATGAGACAAGATCCCTCCCCTTTTGGGTTCCCCATCCTGCAGATTAGTGGGGTTCTCCATTACTCCTCCAACCCTTCCTCCATCAACTACATAGCCAACAGCAGCAGAGATATGATGTGGGGGTGTAAGGGGTATGGGGAGTAATAAGTCAATACCTGCATTCCTTGTTACATTGCTCCCTTGAGTAGTACCTTGTTGTTGAATTATGGTGTTTTCCTGTATTTTTGCTGAATTCTTCAAAGTGGAATTCCTTTGGTTACTTGGTTCTCCTGCATCTTGGTTATTGGTTTGATCCTGGATAACAAGATCAACATAATTATTGGAAGTATAAATAGGAGTAGAGGACTTACCAGGACCTGTGGTGTTTTGCTGAGGTTTATCAACTCCCCTATTCTGCTGTGGTTGAATAGAGCTGATCACATTTGTTTGTTGGGGCTTATTTTATCCCTTAGACTGTTTCTTCCTCTGAACTTGCCACAACAGTTCTTTTGCATTGTCAAGTGTTTGTTGTGGCTGAGAAGGAGCATCTTTTACAGATGTATTGATATTTGTGTCATCATGATCCTTGGTTAGCATGCCCTTCTTGTTTTTGTTCATTTTTGCTATTTCTTCTTCTTTTCTTTTTTTTTTCTTCATCTTTTTTTTGAATATTACAAACATGTATCAAGTGACCCTGATGTTTGCAGTACATGCAGTAATCAGGTACATTTTCATATAAAATAGCTTGCCACCTCCCTAGAGCTTTATCAGTTTTGTCATATCCCAGCCAAACATGGGGAGGTCTTTTATTGGTGAGGTTCACTTGAAGTCTCACCTTGGCTATGCTTCCCCTTGTTTTTTGTATGGAAGCAGTGTCTAGATAAAGTACCTTCCCTACAGAGGCTAGCAGGGCAGTGGTGAACTCCATGTTATAACAATGCCAAGGTAGTTCTGGTAAGGCTACCCTGATTGTCACTATTGGGGTTTCTTCATCCGGTTTAAAAGTAGGTGTCCATGTCTGAATCCTCATGAGTTGGCCCTCTATTGTCATTCTCTGTTTGGGCCAGACAGTATTGTAATCCAACTCATTGTCCAAGTCAATGTAGATATGTCTAGCATTGAAATAAGCAATTTTTACACCTCCTGAGAGCTGAGTTTGAATGATAAAGCTCCTTCTTATCAACTCTATCTTTGGCATGGTGTGGGTAAATTTGCCAACCAAGGTGTATTTGCATCTTTGAGCTAGTTTGTGCATAAAGTCTTCTTTTTCAAAAAACACAGCAGGTAGGCCCTGTTTGGTTTTGTATTCAGGGGTGGCTAATTCAATAGGAGCCTCATTCTTTGCTTGATTATTTCTGAGTTTGGCAGCAAAGGTCTGAACTATAGTGTAAGGGGCAGGCTGAAGGACCTGGTCCTTTAAGTTGGGAAAAATATTTTTCTGGGGGTTTTGGTTAGTGGAATTTGGTTTAGGTTGGGTATTGACTGATTTAGTTCCAACATGTCTAGGACCAACATTAGCATAGCTGATGGGCACCTTAGGTTGGCTAGTTTGAACCTGGATGTCAAAATTACTAGACACCTTAGGGAAGCTATTGTGGGTGGTGGTAGGCTGTTGAGTGTGTAGCTAGTTGCTAGTTTGAGGAATAGAATTGTTAGGCATTTTGGTAGGAATTTCAGGGCTGCTTTTAGAATTGATTTTGGTATGATCAGTGCCCTGCAAGGAGTTACCTTGAAGGTCTGTAACATTAGCACTGTTACATTGCTGTAAAATTCCTGAGGCATGTTTATCATTTTTGGAAAAAAGATGCATCGACTTTGCATTATCAATTGTGTGCATATCATCCTTTAGTTGATTGAATTGACCATATTGTTGATATTGGTCTTGAACCAATGTGTGTTCTTCAGCTTGATTATCAGTGAAAATGTGCATATCACCTTGACGAGTGTCTCGACGACTTTTTGAATTTGAATTTGTTGTTGATGATTCGAGACACCTCTTGTGGATGAGAAGTTGCGTATTTCCCTTAGGGACATTTTGGATTTGATCTTGTGACAAATGGTTCGCTGGAGCTCCGGCACCGGCACTCTGACAGTGACCCTGTAGATTTGGCAAATTCGAGCTAATTTGAGAGGATTTGATTCCTTCTCTAGTGTTTGTGAGTTGCTGGTGGGGAGTATTTGTATCAATGAAATACCCCGTTTTGCATTAGTTTCCGCCTGAAAATATCGCCTGAGCTCCGGCAACCTCGCCAGTACCATCGTCCCCAACGATTTCACCATCCATTTGGGTTGAAATTTTGGTGGTAGGAGCACCATGAGATGCGGAACAAACCCCAGGGGGTCCGCCATCTCGAATGTCGCCGGAGCCCCTTCGAATATGAAGGCGCAACTCCGGCAACTCTGCGATGTTTCTCTCAGGTGTCGCCTGATCAGTGCTCTCAAATGGTGCGGTGGTTTGATCCAATTTTTGGACTGTATGTAGTCTAAAAGATAAGGAATCATCTACCACAGTTCTTGATACTCGAATCAAACCATGTTTTTGAAAATTGATGATCTTGTGTGCAATTCTCAACTCATCTTCAGAGACAGTGATTGCATCAGTATTTTGTTGATCGATCGATTGTTGTTGATTCAAACCAGCTTCACTTGAAATTGCAGTATTATTTTACAGATTCAGAGTGTCATTACCTGGTGATGTTTGATGATCTATATTCGGTGGCCATGGGAGCTTCACCGGCGGCGGTGAAGCCATTCAGAACTGACCAGAGATGAACAGTGTGAGATAAAGAGGGAGGAGATGACCGTTAGAGAGAAAGCTTCTAGAGTTTTGCGTTGATGGTATAAAAGAGTCAGATTGTTGATTAGGATTTTCTATAGTGGTGAATTTGAATAAATCAATAATTCATTTCTAGACGCGAATGGAATTTTTCTTAGAAAGTTTAGCCTTAGGATGAAGTCAAAGTAATTCATGGGATTATCTCTTGGTTTCTTATTAAGGGTGAGAGGTTCATGTGTGTCATTATGTTTACCGGGCAGTGTTGCTTGTAGTGTACCTTGCCATGGTTCAACTTCGTTTGAGTCACTTTTTCCATGTTTAATATGCTAGCAAACTGCTTATTGAGTCATTTTGGCTCCTGGATTGGTCGTTTGCTCAAATTTGCACTCGAGGAGTGGTACATAGACTCATGGAAAAAATATTTATTGCATTTGGATTGAATTCTAATATTGGTTTAGTTTCTAGAAACTCTGTTGGTAGGAGAGTGACATTGGAGTTTGTCACAGTACAACTTTTCTTTCCACCCACAGATTTGGTTGTCAATTAGAGTTGCCTTTTCAAATTTGAAGTATTGAATTCAGCCTCAAGTAATGGAATTTGGGAACCATTGCGTTAGAAATTTGGGCTTGTGCCCAGGATTGAGTGCTTACTTTAATGTTTAGGTGGTACTTTCTTTTCTTTGTGTTATTTGAGGAGTGTTCAGATGGTACTGGGAGCGGTTACTGTGATTTATGATTGGTAGAGTACTTATGATGACTAAAGAGTATTGAGTTGGAAGTATAAATTAAAAGAATCAATTTGGGAGTTATTTAGCATCTTCTCTTGTCTGTTGATCACCAATTCTGAGAAATCTATATGGCTTTTGTTTATCTCAAGTTAGTTTGTTAAGCTAAAGGGAGTAGTTTGTTGCGCTAAGGTGAGTTTATTCTTGTTGGGTGGAAGTAAGTATCCAAAGAGAGAAATTGGAAGTTGGGTTGACTTTTGAAGAAGAAAAGTAAAATTATGAATTTTCTCTTAGCCTGAGCTTTAGGTTGGCATTATCCAACCTGAGAAGGTACGTATAGGTCTAGCAAAGTTTGCGGCCATAACTTTCTAATCTTTTTGAGCCTTGGAGTTCCTTTCTATCCCTTGACTTTCAAGGACGAAAGTCCTTTTAGTAGTGGATGTTGTAATGACCCTTCAAGTCATTTCCGTCCTTTTCGATCCTTTTAGTATTTAGAGTTTTCTTATAGTGACCCAAAGCCATATGTTATTTGCTAGCACTAACAGTTTGGTTGCCTAGTTGTTCGTTTGGGTTTTATGCCCATTTTCTTCTGTTGGAGCTCTTGGACTAGGAAAATGACCTCAGAATTAAATTATGACGATTCCATCAGCTTCAAAATGGCCAAATTAGGCTAGTAGAAGGGTCAGCACGAGCATCGATCCTTTCGGTGCGAATTTGAGCCATTAGACATTTTATCTTTTAAGCTTTAGCCTAAGCTTAACTTTGGTCAACTTTCTTGGTAAACACACTCATACTAAAATTCCATTATTGTGGCTAACTTTGGAATATCGAGTTTTGTCTAGATCAACCTTTCATTCGTGTCCTGAGGTTTCCAGTCTCATATTGAGCCTTCATATAAAATTGGCAAAAATTATGCTTGGGTGTGGGGCCCATATTTTGTCTAGAAGACCTCAGCTGGAAATTTTGACTACATCGTTGTGTTCGAAATGTTGAATTAGTTAGGGTAGCATAGTTTATTTGTGTGCATGGGATTCCAAACTAATCCCGAACACCCCGTTGGAGCTTTTTAAAGGTCAAGTTTGGGCAGGAGTAGCACCTACTGATGCCAGGACCACTTCTCATCGCGTTAGCGATCCATAGGCATCGTGATAACAAAGACCTATTGCCTAGACCTTTGCATTCGCGAGGCTAGTGATCACAATCGCCATGTAATAGCTCAGTGGGCATGGCCATTATGAGGCCAAAGGTTGAGATCGCATTGCATTGTGTTGCCTGGTCTTTTAATTTAAGACCAGATGCGAACATCCCTGACCCTGTTCCCTCTTTGGCAATTTTGGGATCTAGGAAGCTCCAAAATGGGTGATTCCAAATCCTGTTTTCAAATGTTAGACTGATTTAGGTCGTTTTGGGAATTATTTTGTGCCCCCATTTTGGTCTACAAGCTCAATAATGCGATTAGAACCTTTTTACAGAGTCATGTTTGGGATTTCCAATGCGAGTTCCATAATTCTATTTTAGACCAAATTTTGGGTCCATCTCCAAAAAATACGTCTTTAGTGTCAAAACATTCATATTAAAAAATTGATCAATATTTTAATAGAGTGGAGGCATTTGGAGTCATTTTTAATGTCGAAAAGCTATCAAAAAGTGGACTCGAAGCACGCGTGTTTGGGTACAAGGTAGTCTATGGTCTCCTATTCTTTGATTGAGTTTCAATAAGTATGCATAGTATAATTTGCTTGTGGTTTGGATTGTACGTTACTGGTTAGGCTTGATTCCTTAATTATGTCTTGTTGTTTCGGTATGAGCCTTAGGATAGTTCGCCTTTATGAGATTTCACATCTAGTTGGTAAGCTTATTAAATATGGTTTAGTTTGTCCTCGTTTTACTTATTTTAGGTGACTTGATTGATTTTATGGTGGTTGGCAAATTGCTTTCCTTAGAATTGATTTTTGGATGAAACTTAATTGATGTAGCCGTTGTTGGCCGGAAGTTATTTGACTTAGTATCTTTCGCTATTATAGCACCTATTTTGAAGCCTTGGTGTAGTGGTTCTCACACTGTTAGGCTTGTGAATTATTATTGGATCCCATTTATGGATTTAGAGCTAGAATCCCCTATGCTTTCTTGTCGTCATTTGGCGAGGCTATCTGTGGTTATAAATCTCTTGATGAGCTTTCCCAGATGGATTTGGAGGTATTTATTGACTAGTTGATCACTTGTTTACCTATTTCCCCCTTATTGTTTCCCAAATAGGGTTGAGTTCTAATTTGGGCCTAGTAATTGAACTAGAGAAGTAGAGTGTAGCTTTAGGCCTTGATTTGAGGTAAGATGCATTTGTTAGTCGTGCTTTTATGGTCTAGAGTGTAAGGTGATTGTGGATTCTTTATTGTATGTGATTGTATGTGTCATTTGGGTTCTAGAGATGGAATGCATTTCATTGGATCATTGTTTCCTCATGGATGTAGTCGATCCTGTTGCATTCATTGGTTATTGGCATCGATTTGAGAAAGCTAGCTTGTAACCCAAACTTATTTATATTAATTTTTGAATGGGGGTCGTACTTTCTTTACTACTACTATTTTTGATAGACTAGAGGCAGCAATGATGCGCACATTTTATAATATTTATGCGAGGTATCAAGGATGTTGTCATTTTATGATATTGATTACATGCATTGAGGATGCACTCATTTTATTATAATGATTCGAGGCATAGAGGATGCGCTCATTTTATTATATTAATTCGAGGCATTGAGGATGCACTTAATTTATGATATTGATTCGGGGCATCGAGGATGCACTCACTTACAGATTGATAAAAGACATGGATCAGGACCAGGTGGTATATAAGGCATTCTCGAGCCCCCATGGTGATCCCATAGAGGCACATGGGTCCTACTTCTTGGTCGGGACTGGAAGCAGGTGTATATATCTTTGTATGAGGCACATGGAACAGATGGTACTACTGGTTTTACGACATTTCTCTTATTTATATATGCATTGCTTATCACCAACATAGTTGTTTGTACCTGTCAATACTATGGGATGCCGTACATGTTTACCTGTTTGTGTGGTATCTTGTTTTAATGTAGTTACTTCTGTCACGACCCAACCCCATAAGCCGTGATGGGTGCCCGAACTGGACACTCACGTATACCCTTTTCCAACCATAAGTAAACATGTCTCCTATTTGAGTTATAGTGTGCCAACACGAAAGAATATATATAAGCCGACGAGGCTATCATAGTATATCGGCACAACTGTACATACATACATATATACAACCCACATACATATCCACAAACCTCTAAGAGTAAGAACAGTAACACAAGGTGGGACAGGGCCTCTGCCGTACCCGTGAACAAATAAATATATACATCAAGGGTTAATACCAAAACTAGGCTCCGGCACTATGAAGCAATTCTAAACTACTGAGTGGAACTCCTACACTGACCGATCCCTAAAGACTGCATCTGTACCTGCGTGCATGAATGCACCCCCCCGAGAAAAGGTAGGTCAGTACGATATATGTACTGAGTATGTAAAGCATAGACATCATAAGGAAATTACAGTTGGCGTAGGGATGCAGGGGCAACTGTGACATCTAATCATTTACTGTACCTGTAGCTTATAACATAAGGTCGTACATACTATCATCACGTACTGTACCCATCCCATTCGGGGACTTGGTGTAACGACTACATCACTCTGTTATCATAAGTATCTATGTACTATTAGTGCTATCTCATATAATAATAACGAGGAACGTACGGCCCGATCCATTTATCATATAGTAATATCGAGGAACGTTCGGCCCTTTCTAACTATCATATAATAATACCGAGGAACATTCGGTTTGATCCACATATCATATTATAATACTGAAGAACGTTCGACCCAATCTGTATATTAATAGTAATGCTGAGGAACGTTTGGCCTAATCCGTATATTATATAATAATGCCGAGGAACGTTTGGCCTGATCCATATATTATATACCATACCCAGCCCTTTATAGGACTCGGTGTCATCATATCATCATATACCATACCCAGCCCTTTATGTGACTCGGTGTCATAATCATCATATACAATCTAAATCATTATCAGAGACTCGACAATGTAAGAAGATTAAGCTATCATTTGAGGACAAGAATAGTAGTGTAGCCATATCGAGTGCCTTCTAAATGCCATTAAGTCCTATACCACTTAGGATCTCAGGGACCCTAGACATGTACTAAAGTAATACTAATAGTTCATAGAATCAGGGATACCCGTCATCACATCGTCCTTAGGACTAGGAGCCTATGTCTCCAGTACTTCTCAACCTATGGAGTTCAAGCAAAGTAGTTCAACCTACTACAAGAGTTTGACATTCAGAAGTGAATAAGAGATGTGAATTACATTTAGGACTAAAGAGTGGAGTTACCCCAGAGTTCGTATCACATTTTAATTACAATTAGGACATGCCAAAGGAAGAGAAAGAATAAGCTTTAACTAGTCTCTACTTTTCCTCAAGAAGTCATCATTTACATATATCGTACCCGACCCGCCATGGGCTCGATATCATAACCTTATTATTGCATTACCTTAACATCATTACACCACACTTATGTCAAAGACATATCAAGAGGAAAGAAGGGTAGCTCTACGTACTTATGACAAAATATGCCAAGAGAAAGGAGATAACTTCACATACTTTCTACTCTCCTTCATATAGAAGCCTTGAGAGGAAATAACTCAACTAGTATAGGAATTCTACCATCGAGAAGTGAACAAGACTTATGATTCATACTTGGGGTTATATGAATGGAATTATCCCCATATTTCGTATAGCAATCATTTAAGTCTAAGACATGCAAAAAGAAAGAAAGGGTAAGCTTCACATACATCTTACGGATTACTCTTATACGTTCGCCTCGTCGTCTCTTGAACCTATTTAACATGAAAGTAATACTAAGGTTAAAGACCTATCACTTTCCAATTTCAAACTCTACACCCAATTACTCATAGGAGTTATTTCCTTATCCATTACCCTAGACTAGTTTGTTACTAGTTCCGAACTTACCAAAAATCGGGCAGCATCTCCCCTATAATTTCAACATCCCCGAGATTTCAACTTGGACAAAATATCAACAAACATACCACCAAAAAAACCATAAGTATATTTACAAGTAAATCACTTCAACCTTACACAATACAAGCTCCAAACAACTACTGCCAAACTATGATACGAAAATAGAGTTTTTTAATGTTTATTTTGCAAACTCTTTAACCATACCAAATGGAGAGTCGTGTGGATACAACCAGAACCAACCACACCCTTTTTAAAAAAATTTAAATCCCATAAAAACTAACCCAACCATATGCACCCTCAGCACCATAATGACAACCCACTACTCGACTTTGATTTAGCTATAACCACTTAAATTTAGTTTGTTTCCAACGTCAATCATCCTTATGCAATTTTTCCAATTAAAAACTTATTAAAGACATGTAATATACCTCATACAAACATCATAAACTCCAGTTCAAAAGAGAAAACTTTACCTTACCCGAACTCGCCAAAACGTACCGGAACTCGCCTCGGAATTTCCTTTAGCATAGCTGAAACTTCAGGGCTGTTTGTTAACCTTTTGGGGCTGATCTAAACCATAATTTATGTTACAAATACCTTTATAACATCATGTTATACCCTAGATAATTAATTCACCGAATGAAATCGGAGAACTTACCTTTTTCCTCTCCAAATCTGTGACCTTCTCTCTCTACCTCTCTAGTTTCTTCTCTTCTTTCTTTCTCTAGAACTTTGTAGAAAGAATGGTTGTTTGTATAACAATGATCATAAAACACACACACACACACACATATATATATATATATATATATATATATATATATATATATATATATATATATATATAGGCCACCTTAGGGGTGACATGTGTCAACCCCTAAGTGGTGACATATGTGAAGCCCTAAGTGGTGACACGTGTCAAGCCCCTATTGGGCCAACATACCCCTTTCCTCCAATTATGGGATGCCACGTGGCATGTGGGGGGCCCATCCTCTCTTGCTCTAGCTTCTTCCACGTGGAACAACCAGCTGCTACCATGTGGCACTCTCCTATGCTGCCATGTATCACTTTTTTTCCTCCTCGTGGGTTCCTAATCTCGTCTTATTTTATGAATTTATGTAATCCTTGATATGTAAGCTTGGTACGTACTCAAGTAAATTATGTATGTAAGATTTCCAAGTTGCTAGCTTACGTAAGTAAGTCGAGTTCTACAACTCATTACTTGGCCTCCAACTCCTTCTAGATTCTTATAACCGTATTTCCAACCTTCTTAGTGTGTCGTCATGTTTAGGTCTTGGGATTCCTCCACTAGGTACGTCCTTACTTATCTCCCACACTCTTTTTTTCTTACATCTGATGTTCCTTATTGAAGGTTTCCACATTATTTCTGTTAGATACTTGTGATATATACTCCTTGCTTACATATTCTTTATACTTGTTTTATCTTTGAATCTCTGTCGGCGGATGCCTACTAAGTGACACTTATTGGTATGCATAGTACACTTCTGCACCCTACAGATCATAGTATGGGTTTTCACTACTGATTTGGATATAGTGCGGAATAACTCTTGGAATTTGGAGACTTGGATAAGCTCTCGGTGTTCATAGTTGCCTATCTCCTTCTATTTTGACTTGGACTAGTCTTTATTTTGTATTCGGAGATAGTCTATATTATTATTACTACTATTGTATATGTATAATCCTTGTACTTTGTTATTGGGTCTAGTGGCTAGACTAACGATTGATACCAGGTTTTATTGTTATCTTATTGTATTGTTCTCATTCTTTTTTTCTTATTATTAATAGTATTATTATTCACTTCTTTTCTTCCATTTGTGATGGTCCATTGCTTATGGTTCTGGACTGTAGGGTTAGACTTATCTACTGGTGGGTTGATAGTAGGTTCCATAATGACTTGAGAAATCGGGTCGTGACACCAAGCTAGATAATAGTGAAGAGTTGCTTGTATAGCATCTCTAGTCTATGGATCTCCAAAAATTTGGACCTGTTTCTTTAGCGTCTTTGTCTGATACAAATCTTGAAGGGCCATATTGAAGTTGCGAAATAATGTGACAAAGACAGTCCCAACGCTAAAGGTTATTTCAGATGTACCCAAGTATGCATATTGGAACTCGTTGTATCTAGTATCTAGAAGTAAAAAATGTACCATAATGGGTTGGCCTTTTCTTCCATGATACGTCAATGCAAATATGACAGCACCAAAATAGATATGGGAGAAACCCAACCTTTTCCACTAGCGTGGATAGTCCTATGGCATATGCAGGGTGATGAACTGTCCCTCCTTATTTGCAAGAATAGGGTGCCGATCTAGTTTTGACGCAGTAACATATTCTTTAACTCCTTTGAGCTTCTGTTGGACCAATGAGCAGATTTCAACCATGGATTACTAGACCTTTTTACAAAGGCCTAATATGGGTTTGATAGAGGTAGATAAATGGAAGATATTTTATATTCTAGGGATAACACATCTACTTTATAAAGGTAGTCATATTTACAGGACAATGTTTTACTCATAGTAGGCGACATATTTACTTTTGTAAAGATTGACATGAACTAGACTCAAACAGAAAAGACACAAATTTACACGAATTTGAAGAAGTTAGTAACGACACTGACATGGACATATTTTTTGTTGTTTTTAGACAATAAAGATGCATAAATATATTTGCTAAAATCTAAAAAAAAGACACAACAAAAAGAAAAACTATTTATTCTAAGTTTTAAGGAAAAGAATACAACTATTTATGAATAAATTTATAACTAAAGACTAAATATAAAAGTTGGTGGTAAGAACATGAGAGATAAACCTTATGTGAAACCTTGCTCCTTCTTCCGGAGAGGAAGGTCTGGATGTGATACCAAATAGGTAAGGAGAGAGCATGGGCACAAAAGATAGACCAGACAACAACATGAATTGGAGACACTAATAGCTTTCATGTTTGATAAGGCGGTTAGAAACCATATGCCATATAAAACCAGCAAGAACACAACTACAACAACAAGTTGGTAGTTGATAAACATGTCCATATAGGTGGCGTCGTCAAAACTCCACTAGATTCCAACCACAAATACTCTCTTACTGTTAGACAATAAACCTTATGATAAGTGGTACAACGTTTCCCGACATAACATGGGCTTCTGCATCTCTCCTGGCCTATTCGCCCTTCAGGAGTCAAGGGAAAAAGTCCTACTCTGTCATTACTGTCTTACGTAATTAATACTTTTGAAGAGTATTATATTTACAACCGATAGTGTGATGGTACAGTTAAACTAGTAGTTGCATCAAGTTGATATTGATAAACATAGAAAGCTATTAAAATCTCAACAAGCAAGATTGCTAGGTGTTTCCTTACCCTACTACTCTTACTACCGAATCGAACTCTCCATCCTCCTCAAGAGAGAAGAACAAGTGAGAGGTTTAGCTAACAATCACTTTATTCATAACCAAAGTATATGTACAAAACAATAGTATATTTCTAAGACTTGGAAATAACTTAGATGTTACTACTATTCTATCTTATTTTCTAGAGAGAAAACTAAAAGACTAAGATGATTTACTAGAAAAGACTTATTCAAGATCATCATCTATGTTGAGATAGATCTATCTATGGTCTGCTATGTCATCAAATGGCTAGAGGGACTTGATGGACCTGTTAGATTGGGCACAGTGTTTTTCATAATCTACAAGTTTGTTGCTGATAAATCAATAATCATTTTCATGTAGTTGCCTGGACTTCTTATATTAAAATACCTTGTGTGCCTTGTCATCATAAATATATCATCTGGAGGCCTTGGTAACTTGAATCTCTGGTACTTCTTGTAACTTTGTTGCTTTGTTCGATGTCCTAAGCAAGGGTAATCAGATTTAGTGACTAAGTCAATTTCACTCATGTTTGATCAGTGTTGGATTGATAATTGATGAGTTGATCTTATTTCTATGAATGTAGTAACCTAGATTGGTCTCTCCCATTTGGATAGGTATATGTCTATCTGGATTTGCGGGGTGTCAATATCGATGATGGTATTGATTTGCTTCTACCATTTGGATAGGTAGTTGGCTAAAAAGATATGTGGGGTTTCAACATCAAAGATAGCGTTGATATCTTTTTCATTTTCATGAGATGTATGGACTAACACATCATTTGGATGTTGATCAAGATTAGAGTAAGGGAATGTCTCATTTGATGGTCCTTCATCAGAGGAGAGGACTAGGTTGCCATTCGCTTTATCCTCCTTTTCATGTTTGCATGGAAATATGGTATTATGATCCACATTATCAGCTAAATGTTGTGCAGCTTCCTTGGCTGCTAGAAGTTGAGCGGCATTCTTGGCTTTTCTGATGTAAGGACAATCCTATACCAAGTGTGTGCTACGCTAACAGATGCAACATTTGTACTTTTTCTTTTTGGGTTGATTGATCTGTAGAGATGCCTCAACTGGTGGTTTGCGTCGTATTGCTTTTAGGGCTTTTCAAAACACGGTCATTTTTCTTTTGTTGCATTTCTTGTGTTTAAAGAGACCGCAAGCCTCTATGTCGCTTGTGTTATGACCCAATCTTGTAGGTTGTGACTGGTGCTCGAGTTGGACACTCCTATATACAATTGTTAGCTATATGATCAATCCACAACTAAACATAATATGGAACCTTTAAAGAACCAAACCCCAGTCTTAGAACTGTCGTATAAATATATACATATCAAGCAACCTTTCTCTTGAGAAGTCACAACTATCAACAAGTAACACAGTACATAAGCCGGCGAGGCTATCATAACATGTGGGAACATCCCACTACATATATATATATATATATGCAAGACGACAAGACTTCCACTACACACGATATCCCAAAATATAGATGCATATATACAAGCCGTCAAAGCTGCCACTATGAATGGGAATGTCCTAAAACATAAGTCATACCAGCATAGCTGGACAACATCTACATATAACCTACACATATATCTACATATATCTAAGAGTATTAACAGTAGCATATGACAGAACAAGGCTCCGCCGTACCCCTGGATAAACAAATATACATATTAAAAGGATTTGTACCAAAAGTCTAGGCTCTGGGATAATGGAGCACTCCAAAATAATTGAATGGAAATTCTAATCTAGCGGATCCCCAAAATGAGTATTTGTACTTTTGGGCATAAAACGCAGCCCCTCCGAAGGAAGGGGTTCAGTACAAGAAATGTACTGAGTATATAAAACATGAAATACAGTAAGAAAGATCATAACTGAAGTATAGAGTCCAGGAGAAAAGTATGATAATCAAGAACTCACTGTACTTGTGCCTTATAAAACTAATTAGGCATATAATTATCATATACCGTACCCAGCCTATTATGGAACTCGGTGCCATAATCGTATAGCCATATTATCATATCATTATATACATATACCGTACCTATCCCTCTAGTAAGGGACTCAGTGAATAAAGTTGTGTACATATATACCGTACCTGGCCAATTATGGGACTCGGTGAATGATATAGTAAAACTGTGCATGATAATATACCCGGCCTAGGACTCGGTAAAAGATGTAATAACAGTATACAGAGCAGAGTAGTGAGTAACCATATGCATTTAGATCGTCATTTGAGACTAAATAGATAAGTAGGCTAATTAATACTTGAGTATCAGGGCGATAATCATGTTGAGTACTCTTTGAATGTCATTATGAACTATGTTAAATAAAGCCTCAGGGATCATAGACACGTATCAAGATAATGCAAGACAGCTTATGAAAGTTAAGGACATTAATCATTATAGGGTCTTAAGAATAGGGACTTTCACATACAAACTACTGTCCAACATATAGAAGACTCAAGTGCAATAACTCAACTACTTTTAAGAGTTTTAACATCAAGAAGTGAATAAGAATCATGAATCATACTCGGGACCTATGAATGGAATTACCCCAAAGCTCACATCATTCAGCACTTACATCTAAGTCATGTTAAACGAAAGAAGAGATAGGCTTTACATACCTTTAATGCTTATCCGTAACATAACATATATACGCTTCGTAGTAGTATATCAACCTATATTAAGACGTTAAGACTATATTTAAGCTACGAGGAGATTCAAAACATATCCCAACATTGGCAACTCCTTTCTAGATAATTTACACGATGGTTTTCTTACATTCAAACTAATTATATAATAGTCAAACCAATTATTGTACATTCAAGTATTATACCAAATCTATTCAAGATAGATTTGAGAACACTTCAAACAGCCCGCACAACATTCCAAATATCCCCTATCTTACAACATAAAAAGATGCCCAATAATCTCACGAACACCTACGAAAATGCCAAATGAACCATCTACGCTCATTATACATTACTTAATACACTATTTACATTCAAGTTCATGAACTATACCAACAATCACACGTTAACTACATCACCCTCATACATGCAAGAAAATTACATTTACATCATATTAACTTCTACAACACCACTCAAAACAATTACAACTTCAACTTTAACCATTTAATTCCTTCATTCTCATCACATAGTCCATGAAAACAACAACCAAAATATTAAGTCAAATCAGTTCAATAATTTCAAATAAAACAACCCCCTTACACGGCCTAACAACATCCCAATACCAACATACATAATTCCATAGATTCAATTCATATTTGCCAAATTGCAATAAGTCCAAATACCTACTAAAATGTGTAGAAATTGATCAAACCTTACCTTAACAACTTGACTGAAATCTGTGGATTAAAATAGTAAGTATTCTTACTGCTCCAATGATCAAAGTCATATTGCCAATCACCCCCAAATGGTTAGAACACCTTAGAAACTTAATTTTTGGTATCAAATTTGTGAGCTCAGACTTGCTCAGCTATGGCCGTATGTTGCCATGGCTATGGTAATATCTATTCTTTTTACTCCAATTAGATTATAATTCACTAATTAATTATGTAGAAGGTGGGGGAAGGAGGAAGCTAGCCGATCTTTCTAGGTGGCTTCCATAGCTGTCTTTTTCTCTATTTGGTGAAGATGAGAGCTTCTCTCTCTAAGTTCACTTCATTAAATCTGAAAAATGAAATATGACTCATATTTCATGAATTTATATGTCTCCCCTTGGATTGACATTTTTCCAGCCTTTGACATGTGTCCCATTATCATCCATGTACCATTCATATTTAGCCACATATTGTGGGGCCCACATAGTGGTCTAATTAACTTAATTAATCTCAATTAATCACTAATCCCTACTTAATAATCCAATTATGGTAAATTAATCCTAAATCTCTACTAATATTTCCACTAATTGTAATTAATTAGCAAACTATGCAATTATTAAAATGGGTATTAAAAGTCCTTGGCCTTATGTCGATTAGCCTACGAATAATCCATATTATCAAAAAACAGAATATAACAGCTTGCGGGCATATATTCTTCCATTGGTAAGATAACTTTCTTTTATGGTATTTTTCGCACATGGCTCAAGTTATCCTTTTTAAATAGTTTATATGAGGGAAAATCATATGTTTAAATAGAGCTTGCATGGGATAACCTGAACAGTTATGATGAAGGTTGATTTATGGAAGTTTTATTTGATGGGGTAGGTAAGGCTGGCAAATCTTGGGATTCGTATGAGACAAAGAATTAGTACTCCTCTTCATTTGTATTCCAATTGGGCTTGTGATATAAGTATTCATCATTTTCTACTTAGTCATCGGAGTAGTCACTGCCATCTGCTTCTTCTTCTTGACACTCCATACAGTTACAATCTATATCCCATGGGAAATGCCCTATGAAAGAACACTTGTACTAGTGCACTTCATGACCTTCGTGATCGAATTATTTTATCCAATCACAATTATTCCTAGAAAACTCAGATATAGCTTTTGGATCAAAATTTTTCATCCTCTACAAATGTATCAAAAGGTTGGTACATGTCTATAGAGAAGTTAGTTTTAAGGAGATTTTTGAGGTGAGAATGGTCAAAGCTTATAGCAACTGTGTTATCAGACTTTTTGGTAAATATAGGATCTATGGACTGGAGATGTTAAGTATGATCTCTCAACTTATTGTAGTTTGTGGCCCATTGATTAGGGATAACTTTCACAAGATCTTCTCTAGATATTTGCCTCAAGATATAGGTGCACTGAGTGGTTCCATTGGTTGTATCTATGTTTAGGAACAAAGAAACTTAGGCACCTGGAAGAGATAGGTCCATTACATGGTTTTGGACACTCCAAGCTAGCTGATAGTAAGGAGTTCCATGTATAAAATCTCTAGACTATAGAGCTCCAAGGATTGGGACATGTATCTTCAACTTCTTTGTCAAATGCAAATACCGAAGGGACATATTGAATTTGGAGAATATCTTGTCAAAGACAGTCTCAACATTGAGGTTTGTGTCAGACCTATTAAAGTTTGCATGTTGGTACTCGTTGTATCTACTATCTAAAAGTGAAAGATGGGCCATAAAGGTCTGGCCTTTTCTTCTATGATACGTCAATGCAACTTTGACAACACTAAAATGGACATGGGAAAAACCTAAGGTTTTCCATTGGTGTGGAATGTCCTCTGGCCTCTGTATGGTGATGAACTGTTCCTCTTGATTTGCAAGAATAGGGTGCCGGTCTAGTTTTGCCGCAATAACATATTATTTATGTCCTTTGGGCTTCTGCTGGACCTAGGAATGGATTTGCAATCATGTATTATAGGGTATTTTTACAAAGGTCAAATATGGGCTTAACAGAGGTAGATATTTTATTTTCTGGGGGGTAACACATCTACTTCATAAAGGTGACTATATTTGTAGGAAAACAATTTACTTAGACTAGAAGACATATTTACTTTTGTTAAAGATTTACATGAACTATAAGAAGATGGAAAATACATAGATTTACATGAATTTGAAGAAGACGGTTAAGACTCTAACATGGACATATTTTTTTTGTTTTTGGACTCTAAAGACGTAGATATATTCGTGATAAAAACTTAAAAAAGACAGAACAAAAAGAAAGACTATTTGTACTAAAAACTAAAGGAAAGACAAAACAAAATGAAAGACTATTTGTTCTAAGTTCTAAGGAAAAGACTACAACTATTTATCAACGGGGTTATAACAAAAGACTCAAAATAAAAGACTAAATATAAAAGTTGGCAGTAAGAACATGAAAGATAGATCTTATACGAAACCTTACTCCTCCCTTTAGAGAGGATGGTCAGGCTCTAATAACAAATAGGTAAAGCGAGAGCAGGGCCACAGAATGATAGACCAGTCAACCACGCGAGATTAGAGACCCCAATAGTTTTCAAGTGTGACGAGGCGGTTAGAAACCATATGCTATACAAAATCAGCAAGAACATAACTACAACAACCAGTTGATAGGTGATAAACACATCCATATAGGTTGTGCCATTGAAACTCCGCTAGATTCCAACCATATATTCTCTCTTACTGTTAGACAATAAACCATATGATAGATGGTACAACTTTTCCAGAAATAACAAGGACTTCTGTGGATCTCCTTTCTTATGAACCCTTCAGGAGTCAAGGGAACAAGTCCTACTCCATCATTACTGGCTTAGTACTTAATACTTTCGAAGAGTATTGTAATTACAACAGGCGGTGAGATGGTAAAATTAAACTTGTAGTTGAATCAACCTAATATTGGTAAACTTAGAAAGCCATTAAAATTCCAACAAGCAAGCTTACCGGGTATTGCCTTACCCTACTACTCTTACTACTAAACCGAACTCTCCATCCCCCCCCCACAAAACAAAAAAACAAGAGAGAGGTTTAGCTAAAAATAATTTTATTTATAAACAAAGCATATGTACAAAAGAGTAGTAGGTTTCTAAGACTTCGAAAATACTTAGATATTATTACTATTCTATTCTATTTTCTAGAGAGAAAACTAAAAGACTAGGAGGATTTCTTTGATGAAATTTTTTCTTTTCATCCAATCTCCCCTCTACCTAAGACCTAGGCTTCCTTTTATAGGAGAAGGTAGCCTAATACAAAAAAAACTGAATTTAAAATCAAACTTGCAGGGCACACCATTCTAAAAATGGATGAGCCATATCCTATATACAAATAGTAAATCCTTATCCGGATTTACTACTCTTATGTAATATAATAAAAGATAATTTTTTTTAGTTAAATGGTCCCCACCTAACATGTGAAGTACCCAACTAAAAAAATCATAAAAAATAAAAATATATTATTGGCATGGGACGACATGTGCTAGCTTGTGAGTGAGCAACTTGTAGGTGACTTCAAGCAGGTTTATAAGCTACTTGTTGTCTTCCATGAAGCTGGATAAGCTACTTGTAGGAAACATTCAAGTAGGTGGAGAATTTACCTATAGATAAACTTGTCTAGAAAAGTTTGTGATAAACTTGGCTAGGAAGTTTGGTTGTAATCTTGACTAGGAGGCTTTGTGGTAAATTTTGACTGATCATGTGGGTAAGTGGTAATTCATGGTGGAGGTGGTAAATAAACATGTCATTAGGAATAGTATGATTATGCAGTGGTTGAAGGTGTTGGAGTTGGGCCTAAATAGCCTTCTTCCATCTAATAGTCTACACCATGCTTTACGTGACGTCGCAATTGAGTGATAGCTGGTATAGCTTGTTTTTCATCTGACCCTATTATGAATTTTCTTGTAATTTTCTACCATGACATGACCCATTTCCTTGAGGTATTATGCCTTTATTTTGTAAGGACATAACAATAATATCCTATGTTCGATAATTATCATTAGATCAAACGGATCTTCATATTATATAAACAGTTCTGGTGGGTACTCTGCCATATCAGCCTGAAGAGTTGTTGGTATATTAAGCATCAAGATAGACTTGGAGAGAATATTTTTTCTCCTCTTAGCATCGATGATGTGGAATAGCTTTGAAATCAATGTATATGGCTTGAATTATTTTCGGAAGACTATTTCTTTCGTTCTGCTCTTAAATTTATCCTTGAGTTGTTTGTAGATGTCAAACCTAATGATGAGATCTCTTTCTAGAATGACTGAACCAAGAAGTATGGTTCTAAATTATAATGTTGGGAAGAATTCAATTACAATCGGATGCTTTGTGATTAGCTTCGTTATCGGGATTTCTTTTGATGGTGTACTTAAATTCTTAAAGTGTAAAATCCATTGATCATCGGTGAGAACCACTGGATTGAGTATGGTTGATGCCGCTCTTATATCCATGAGTGTGATGACCTATACTTATCTATCCTACTTGGATGAATAGATGGCCAGTTGAACATGAGGTGTGTCTACCTCTAGAAGAAGATTAGCAGCTTCTTTTTGTTTTTAGAGATATAGTATATGTCGTGGACATATGTTTCAATAGGAATCTAAGGAGAAGAGAGTTTCGTCCATTAGTTATTCCATCAAAGAGAAGACTGATTCAAGATCATCATCTCTGATGAGATAAATCCTATATGGTCTGCTATGTCATCAAATAGCTAGAAGGACTTATTGGACTTGCTGGATTAGGGGTAAATTCTTACAAAGTGTCCAGGTAAATTCCTATATTTCCTGTAGTTACCTGGACTTCTTCTCCTGAAATACTTTATGTGTCTTGTTATCTTGGATATATCATTAGGAAGCCTTGGCAATTTCAATCTTCTGAACTTCTAGTAACTTTTCTACCTTGTTCAACAACTTGAGCAAGGGCAATCATATTTAGTAACTAAGTCACTTTGACTGCATACTCTATATAATGCTGGATTTTTCTTGACGATCTTTTTAAAGATAGATCTCTTTGTGAAAATGCTATCTATGGCTTAAAAGATGGCCTGCCTAATGTAACTGGCCTATGGGGCGGTTATCGTGTTGAATTTTCTTTCAATTATCATCTTGGCATGGTCTGCTAGTTTCTTTGGCAGTGATGAAACAAATGCCAGCTTCAAACTAGGGTCTCCGCCCATATTAAAGAATATTTTTTCCATTTTTAGGAAATGGAGATCACAAATAATTCTATCGAATTATATACACTTCATTTTGAAATGTTGCCTTCGCAGTCTCTTCATTGACCGGTATATCCACAAAAGACTTCTTGAAGGATGTTCAGGTTGAATGTAAAGTCTTTTTTTGTTAGAAGGATGTTTCAATCCATGCCTCAGAGAGTGTTCCACCAATCTTAGAGAATGACGGAGAACCTTGAAGTAAATTCTAACTAGATTATGTTCTTTCCTCACTCGATTAGATTTTTTGTGACATTCAAGTGTAGAAGTCCTGGATTTTTTGGGTCCATGCTAGGACCTTGATATCATCGAGAGTGAAAGTATGGCACCCAGTGCCAATGTGTTTCGGTGTTGTTGTCGCTGGTTCTGTCTCATTTCTAGGATAGGATCATCTTTCATGCCATCCTGATCGTCATCAAGTTCAGAGATATTTGTTTCTGTATGTCGTTTCATGAATATTGAGGGATATTCCTTTCACAACCCAACCCCATAGTCCATGATAGGTTCCCAAACTAGGCACTCGCATATATCCCTGCAATCTATAAGTAAATTTGTCTCCTGTTTAAGTTATACCACATCAACAAGCAGGATAACATATAAGACGACGAGGCTTATCATAGGCACCACTATATATACATGCATATACAATCCATATACAACCCACATACATGTCCACAAACCTCTAAGAGTAAGAATAGTAACATAAGGCAGGGTAGGCCCCCCACCGTACTCGTGAACAAATAAATATATGCATCAAAGGTTAATACCAAAACTAGGCTTTGGCACAATAGAGCGCTTCTGAACTGCTGAGTGGAACTTCTACGCTGACAGATCCCATAAGTGTGTATCTGTACCTACGGGCATGAACGCAGCTCCCCGAAAAAGAGGGGTCAGTACAACATATGTACTGAGTATGAAAAGTATAGACATCATAAGGAGATTATAGTTGACATAGGGATACATGGGGCAAGTATAACATTTTACCATCACGTACTGTGCCCAGACCATTAGGGGAATCAGCGTACCATCTACATCATTCTGTCATCATAAACACATATATATTATTAGAGTTGTGGAACATACAGCCTGATCCATGTATATAGTAAGTACATGCCAAGAAACATATGGCCCGATCCGCACATCGTATAATAATGCCGAGGAATATTCGGTGCGATCTATATATCATATAGTAATGCCGAGGAATATTTGGCCCGATCCATGTATCATATAGTAAAGTCGAGCAATATTCAGCCCAATCCACTTATCATATAGTAATGCCGAGGAATATTTGGCCCGATCCACGTATATAGTAATGCCAAGAAATGTTTGGCCCGATCCACATATCATATATCGTACCTATCCCTTTATGGGACTTGGTGTTATTATATCATCATATACCGTACAAGGCCCTTTATAGGACTCGGTGTCATCATATCATCATATATCGTACCCGGCCCTTTATGGGATACGGTGTCATAATCATCATATACCGTACCCAAACTTTTATGGCACTCGATGTCAGATTTATTACAGTATACACGAATCAAGTAGTGAGTAACCATATACAATCTAAATCATTATAAGAGAATCGATAATGTGAGAAGATTAAGCTATCATCTGAGGACTAGAAAAGTAGTGTAGCCATCTCGAGTGCCTTCTAAATGCCATTGAGGCCTATATCACTTAGGATCTCGGGGACCCTAGACATGTACTAAAGTAATACTAACATTTCATAAAATTAGAGATACCCGTCGTCACATAGTCCTTAGGACTAGGAGCTTATGCATCCAGTACTTCTCAACCTATGGAGTTCAAGGAAAGTAGTTCAACTTACTACAAGAGTCTAACATTCAGAAGTGAATAAGAGATACGGATTACATTTAGGACATAAAAGTGAAGTTAACCCAGAGATTTTATCACATTTTACTTACAATTAGGACATACCAAAGGAAGAGAAAGAATAAGCTTTACCTAATCTCTATTTTTCCTCAAGGAGTCATTATTTACATATATCATACCCGGTCCGTCATCGGCTCGGTATCATAACCTTATTATTTCATTACCTTACCATCATAGTACCACACTTATGTGAAAGACATATCAAGAGGAAAGAAGGGTAGCTCTGTGTACCTATGCCAAAATATTCCAAGAGAAAGGAGATAACTTCACATACTTTCTACTCTCCATCATATAGAAGACTTGAGAGGCAATAACTCAAATAGTATATGAATTCTACCATCGAGAAGTGAATAAGACTTATGAGTCATACTTAGGGTTCTATGAATGGAATTATGCCCATATTTCGTATATCAATCACTTAAGGCTAAGATATGGCAAAAGAAAAGAAAGGGTAAGCTTCACATACCTCTTACGGATTACTCTTACACGTTCGCTTCGTCGTCTCTTGAACCTATTTAACATAAAAGTAATACTAAGCTTAATTACATTTCACTTTTCAATTTCGAACTCTACACCCAAGTATTCATAGGAGTTATTTCCTTATCCATTACTCTCGACTAGTTTTTTACTAGTTCCGAATCTACCAAAAATCGGGCAGCATCTCCCCTATAATTTCCACATCCCCGAGATTTTAAATCGGCCACAATATCAAAATCCATAACACCAACAACAACCTGCAGCATATTTATAAATAAATCACTTCAACCTTACAAAATACAAGCTCCAAACAACTATCTCCAAACTACGATACGAAAATAGAGTTTTTTAATCTTTATTTCATAAAATCTTTAACCATACCAAATGGAGAGTCGTGTGGCTGCAACCAGAAGCACCCACACCCTTTTAAAAACATTTTAAATCCCTTCAAAATGCAACCTAACCAGCTTCACCCGCAGCACCACAACGACAACCCACTACTCGACTTCGATTTAGCTATAACCACTTCAATTTAGTTTGTTTCTAACGTCAAGCATCCTTATTCTTATTTTCAACTTCAAAACTTATTTAATATATGTAATATAACCCATATAAACATCATAAACTCTAATTTGAAAGGGAAGCCCCTACCTTGCCCAAAACTCGTTAAACTTATCGAAACTTGCCTCCGAAGTTCCTTTAGCGCGCCTAAAATTTCATGGCTGTTTGCTAACGTTTTGGGCTGATACAAACCATCTAACACCTTCACAACATTGTGGTACACCCTAGATAATTAATTAATGGAGAGAAATCGAAGAACTCACCTTTATTTTCCACACGTGTCAAGCCCTCATTGGGCCAACACCTCCCTTCCTCCAATCATGGGCTGCCACATATAATGTGGGGGACCACCCCCTTTTCTCTAGTTGCTTCCATGTGGCACTCCCAGCTGCTGCCACATGATACTCTCCCATGCTGCCACATGGCACTTTCTTTTCTTCCTCTTGGGTTCGTAATCTCATCTTCTTTTATGAACCTATGTAATACTTGCTATGTAAGCTTGCTATGTACTCCAGTATCTTAACTATGTAAGATTTCTAAATTTGAAGCTTACGTAAATAAGTTGACTCCTACAACTCATTATTTGATCTCCAACTTCTTTCGGATTCTTTTAACTCTATTTCCAATCTCTCTATTATGGGGTATCACATTCTCTTTTCCTTAGAGTTGTTTGATAGCGTTATAGATTATCCGTCTCACATGGTAACTCTTAAGATACTTAATAGTTCTTAATAAGTCTTAATAAGTCTTAAGAAGTTTTAAGAAGATTTAAGAAACTTTAGGAAACCTTAAGAAATTTAAGAGGCTTACGATCCTTCCAAGAAACTTAAGAGCCTTTCAAGAGACTTAAGAACGCGTTCCAAGGTATAAAAGTATGGGGTATAACATCCTTCCCCCCTTTAGAATATTCGTCCTCGAATGTGAACCAAAACCTTCCTCAAGATCTTATACAGACTATATGGAGAGTTTCTCTATTCCATTGCAATAACATATACTTTTATCGAGCAATCACTATCAGAGTTCCAAAGGTTGGGATACTTGTGTTTCATTTCCTCCTCTGCTTCCCAGGTTATCTGTTCACAATTTTTATTTTACCACAATACCTTGATGGAAGCTACGACTTTAGTTCACAATCTTCTACTTCGCCAACCCAGGATGGAGATAGGTTGCTTCTCATAGGATAACTCCTTTGTGACCTGGATACCCTCTACGAGATATACCCGGGTTGGATTACAAACATACCTGCAAAGCATTGATACATGGAAGACTGGATGTACCACTTCCAGATTCGCTGGTAAGTCCATCTCATAGGCAACCTTGCCTATTCGGTGGAGGATCTGATAAGGTCAATACATCTCGTACTAAGTTCCTCTTTCTTAATGGATCTCATCACTTTCTCTGTGGGCAACACTTTTGAGAGTGCTTAATTATAACTTGAAACCTTAGAGATCGACGTCGATTATCTGTGTATAACTTCTATAGACTCTATGCTGCTGATAATCTCTCCCAAATAAGCTTCATCTTCTATACCTCCTATTGAACACGTCTGGGCTTATTAGTCATGTTTTACTAACATCAAACTAACCAATTGGTGAGCTACACTATCTTCCATACAAAGTCTCATACGGGTCCACCTGGATATTGGAATGATAGTTAACCGTATAGGCCCGCAATATATCGTCTATCGTGTAGCTACCAAGCTTAGTCTGTCCATCAGTCTGAGGGTAAAATGGTGTACGAAGATATATCTGTCTTCTCAATCTCTTCGCGGACTGATCTTTGGTAGTTAACTTTAACTTTGGCTCCTTCATCTGGTACAATAGCTATGGGGACTCCGAAAGGTCCTACCACCCTCTTAACCTATAATTTTATACAATCTCGACTGGACATGTAGTCCTTGATTGAAGGAACATGGGCTGATATTGTTAATCTGCGGATAACATTCCATATAGAATTATCATTCTAGAGAGTGCAAAGTGAGTCTTGTAGCCAAGGTCGTATTATGGAATCTTCGACCTCAACCTCATATATTAATTCTTGCCTTCTTTAGATGACATCAATCGGTATCCTCACCTTTTGGGTTTTTCTTTTTGCCCATCAGAGTTGGCTACCAAGTTGTGCTAAAGTCCCCTCACACAATGACCTGTATAGCCATTCCGTGGTTTTCCTTATAATTAACTTGTATTATGTTGAAGAACTATGGCATACAAGTGCGCCATCTATTAGTAATCGGCTAATCCTGCTTGTTTTGCTTAAGCTCTTTTACAATTACCTTATCATAACTTATAACACTCTAGGTACATAATCTCGTGTCGGTGTTTCACCACTAGTTTGGATTCTCCCATCTTGTACGATCATAACAGAACAAACGCACCAAATCTCACCAGAATTCCAAAGTTAAACGTGCTTGAGTGAGAGTAGTACTAGGATGGGTGACCCCCCGGGAAGTCCTCGTGTCACGTTCCATAGGCATCCTTGCAAAAATGTGTGAAGGCACTCATCTTAGCCCAATATTTACCTTAGTGTTTACTCTCTAGTATTCATGTTTCTCCTTGCCCTCTCTTCTTCTCTCTTACAACCGGTGTCGGGGTAGATCTTCAATTTAACCATGATTGTGTCCTTTTTGGCTATTTGATTTAACTTCTCTTCGTATTCCTCTGTAACGTCTCCAAAATATCATAACTCCTTTTCATCATGTACTCGTCCGCTTGGTCTCATGCTGTGTATACCTATTCGTAGGTTGCACAACTACTCTTATACCAGTGGTATGAGGTAAACACAGTCTTTTTGTCTCCTAGACCGTCTTGCTTTACATATCGAATTCACACTAGGACTTGCTCGTGCTAACGCTATTTTGTCCTACTTCTTTTTTTTCTTTCCTTATGTACTCCTTGGTCTTCTCATTTCCGACCGTAGGAGATTTTCTATTCTCCTTGCTACTTGTACGTCCCGATATCAGCGAACAATAATGCTTTTACCATATCTTAATATTTACTCAAACACGGCCCTACTACCCTTTTTGCGGCCCTTAGTTTGCGCAATCTTACTCTCTTATCATATTCACCCCTTTTTGTAGGCACCCATGATTCTTTGCACGGTCTTAGATACTGCAGCTTCTATCTATTTATTATTGTCCTTGAGCTCTTGCTAACTCTTGCCATTATGGGATCTCGCTTGAAATTTAAGCGGCCCCGTCAACATATGACAGTGTCAGTTGATTTTCTCTCACGCTTGTATTTCTCTTGTCCACTTCCCTACCCATGTCATCCTCTGTTTATTTTTAACTGTTCATACGCATATGATTCTGTTCCAACACATTTGGCATACTGCACCATGTCTACACCTTCTGTTAATTCATCTATACTTTAGGTTTCCCCTATAAGAAACCTTAATATGACCATAGGGTGCTCAGAATTCTCAATAAATAGTACCCAATCTGGTCCAAGTACTGGTACTCGAGTCATATAACTAATGTAGTAGTTTAACCGAAGCCACAATTCATTCATCCCAATCAGTACGTTACTAGTGCTTATAATCGTGTTCGATTCTCCATTCGGGGGCACTTATACTCTGATGACACGTGTTTCACGTTTTGTTATCACTTCTTTTTTTTCCAAAGGGTACCACTTGTTCCTTTAATAATTTAACAATGCCTCAGTTGTTTTGAAATCTTCCATTCCCTATCCTCGAAAGATCCCACTATTTCCAAAGTGGAGGTACATATACACAATACCCCTTTCTACTTCATGAACTTTTATCCTTATCGTGTACCCAATGCTAACTCATAATCTTACTCACAATCAAATTATTTAGTTGCTTCTTTACTAGACTCTACGTACTTCCATGATGATCCTTATTATATTCACACTATATTCTGCTCAAGGTCAATCCCAGAGGGTAATATTTCTTAACTTTTATTCACGATCCTTACTCTGGGCTAATTCCACCTGGTGGAGCAAACGTACTTAACCCCTTTTGCTTCCTCATAATTCTCATCCTTAATACCTTACAGGCTGTCTTAAGACATTCATATTCATCACCATTCTTCTCACCATATCAGTAATGACCTTCTACTTGCCACCCATATCACAATTAACTTATTTCCTAAAGTCAGTTGTACTCCTAGTTTAGTCGGATCTTATGGTTACAGTGGATACGGTCTCTCAAGATATATTACAACCTTATATCTTATTCTCTTTCTATTTCCAAAAATATTTCAGCAGACTTTCCTCTATATTCCTTACTATCCCAAACCTGCACTCAGGAAATACCAATAATGTCTTACAGGGGCAATCCATATATATCCATATCACAGCCTCACAGGGCACCCAATATCAATAACAATATAAAATGATGGACTTACCTCGTATGTCCAACTCGAACTACACCTGTTACACTTTTTTGTCTACTTTTCCTTTCAATTTTCAACTTTACATTTCAATCATATTTCAATCTTCTTACCTTACCCAACATGCCTCTTTCTCACCATTACTTACTATATATTGTGTAGATTTCAATATCATCCATCACTTTCTTCTGTCAATATCATTCTTCAGCTAAAACCAAAGGTTAGAAAAAAAGGAATTTTATTTCTGTGGCTGGTCTCTATCGCACGATCTAAGACAAGAATGAAATGTAACATCATAAATATACTGTAGCCTCCTTTTTATAGATATGGTGTACCACACACTAATAAATAAGACTCTACTAGACACGGTTTGTAGATATTACAAGGACCAAACTGCTTTGATACGACTTTTGTCATGACCTAACCCCGTAGGCCGTGATGGGTGCCCGAACAGGGTACTCGCATATATCCCTGCTATGTGTAAGTAAATATGTCCCCTGTTTAAGTTATACCACATCAACATGCAGAATAACATATAAGACGATGAGGCTTATCATAGGCACCACTGTATATACATGCATATACAACCCAGATACATGTCCACATACCTCTAAGAGTAATAACAGTAACATAAGGTGGGACAGGGCCCCCGCCATAACCATGAACAAATAAATATATACATCAAAGGTTAATACCAAAACTAGGCTCCGGCATAATGGGGAGCTTCTGAACTGCTGAGTGGAATCCTACACTGACAGATCCCCAAACTGTGTATTTGTACCTGTGGGCATGAACGCAGCCCCCCGAAGAAAGTGGGGTCAGTACGACATGTGTACTGAGTATGTAAAGTATAGACATCATAAGGAGATTACAGTTTGCATAGGGATACAGGGGTAAAGTATAACATTTAACCATTTACCATACACATATCGTATATAAGAAAGTCATACATATTACCATCATGTACTGTGCCCAGCCCGTTAGGGGACTCGGTTACCATCTACATCATTTTGTCATCATAAGCACATATATATTATTAGCACTGTAGAACATACAACCCGATCCATGTATATAGTAAGTACATGCCGAGGAACGTAAGGCCCGATCCGAACATCGTATAATACTGCCGAGAAACATTCGTTCCAATGCATATATCATATAGTAATGCCGAGAAACATTCAGCCCGATCCACATATCATATAGTAATGTCAACGAACGTTCGTCCAGATCCACGTATCATATAGTAATGCCGAGGAACGTTCAGCCCGATCCTTGTATATAGTAATGCCGAGGAACGTTCATCCCGATCCACATGTCATATACTGTACCCGACCCTTTATGGGACTTAGTGTCATAATATCATCATATACCATGCCCATCCCTTTATAAGACTCGGTGTCATCATATCATCTTATACCGTGTCCGACCTTTTATGAGACTCGGTATCATCATATCATCATATACCATACCCGGCCCTTTATGGGACTCGGTGTCATAATTATTATATACCGTACTTGTCCCTCTATGGGACTCGGTGTCAGATGTATTACAGTATACAAAAATCAAGAAGTGAGTAACCATATACAATCTAAATCATTATCAGAGACTCGACATTGTAAGAAGATTAAGATATCATCTGAGGACTAGAAAAGTAGTGTAGCCATCTCGAGTGCCTTCTAAATGCCATTGAGGCCTATATCACTTAGGATCTCGGGGACCCTAGACATGTACTAAAGTAATACTAACATTTCATAAAATTAGAGATACCCGTCGTCACATAGTCCTAGGACTAGGAGCTTATGCATCCAGTACTTCTCAACCTATGGAGTTCAAGGAAAGTAGTTCAACTTACTACAAGAATATAACATTCAGAAGTGAATAAGAGATACGGATTACATTTAGGACATAAAAGTGAAGTTAACCCAGAGCTTTTATCACATTTTACTTACAATTAGGACATACCAAAGGAAGAGAAAGAATAAGCTTTACCTAATCTCTACTTTTCCTCAAGGAGTCATCATTTACATATATTGTACCCGACCCATCATGGGCACGGTATCATAACCTTATTATTGCATTACCTTACCATCATAGAAGCACACTTATGTCAAAGATATATCAAGAGGAAAGAAGGATAGCTCTGTGTACTTATGCCAAAACATGCCAAGAGAAAGGAGATAACTTCACATACTTACTATTCTCCATCATATAGAAGCCTTGAGAGGCAATAACTCAACTAGTATAGAAATTCTACCATAGAGAAGTGAATAAGACTTATGAGTCATACTTGGGGATTCTATGAATGGAATTATCCCCACATTTCGTATATCAATCACTTAAGGCTAAGACATGCCAAAAGAAAAGAAAGGATAAACTTCACATACCTCTTATGAATTACTCTTACACGTTCGCCTCGTCATCTCTTGAACCTATTTAACATGAAAGTAATACTAAGGTTAATGACCTTTCACTTTTCAATTTCGAACTCTACACCCAAGTATTCATAGGAGTTATTTCCTTATCCATTACTCTCGACTAGTTTTTTACTAGTTCCGAATCTACCAAAAATCGGGCAGCATCTCCCCTATAATTTCCACATCCCCGAGATTTTAAATCGGCCACAATATCAAAATCCATAACACCAACAACAACCTGCAGCATATTTATAAATAAATCACTTCAACCTTACAAAATACAAGCTCCAAACAACTAGCTCCAAACTACGATACAAAAATAGAGTTTTTAATCTTTATTTCATAAAATCTTTAATCATACAAAATGGAGAGTCATATGGCTGAAACCAGAAGCACCCACACCTTTTTTAAAAAACTTTAAATCCCTTCAACATGCAACCCAACCAGCTGCACCTGTAGCACCACAACGACAACCCACTACTCGACTTTGATTTAGCTATAACTACTTCAATTTAGTTTGTTTCTAACGTCAAGCATCCTTATGCATTTTTTCCACTTAAAACCTTATTGAAGACATGTAATATACACCATAGAAATATCATAAACTCCAATTTTAAAGGGAAGCTCTTACCTTTCCCGAAACTCATCGAAACTTGCCTCGGAAGTTCCTTTAGCTCGCCTAAAATTTCGTGGTTGTTTGCTAATGTTTTGGGCTTCTCCAAACCATAAATTTTTATTAAAAACTTCATAACATCGTGGTACACCCAAGATAATTAATTCACGGAGAGAAATCAAAGAACTCACCTTTATTTTCCCCAAAATCGTAGCTCTCTCTCGCAGCTTCAAGTTTTCTCTTCTCTTCTTTTCTTGAATATTTTTTTGATAAGGATGAAGGTTAAAGGATAAGGATAAATTAAAGTCATCAAACATCTGTATATATAGGCTACCATAGGGGGTTACACGTTTCAACCCCTAAGTGGTGACACATGTCAAGCCCTAAGTGGTGACACTTGTCAAGCCCTCATCGGGCCAACACCTCCCTTCCTCAAATCATGGGATGCCACATGGAATATGAGGGCATACCCCCCTTGCTCCAGCTGCTTCCACATGGCACTCCCAGTTACTGCCATGTGGCACTCTCTACTATGCTGCCACGTGGCACTTTCTTTTCCCCCTCGTGGGTTTGTAATCTCATCTTCTTTTACGAACCTATGTAATTTTTACTACGTAAGCTTGGTATGTACTCCAGTAGCTTAAGTATGTAAGATTTCCAAGTTGGAAGCTTACGTAAATAAGTCAAGTCCTACGACTCATCGTTTGGTCTCCAATTTCTTTTGGAATCTTCTAACTCTACTTTCAATCTTCTCTACTATGGGGTATCACATTCTCCTTTCCTTAGAGTTATTTGATAGCATTATAGATTATCCGGCTCACATGGTAACTCATAAGAAGCTTAATAGTTCTTAAGAAGTCTTAAGAAGCTTTAAGAAGCTTTAAGAAACTTTAGGAAACCTTAAGAAACTTAAGAGGCTTACGATCCTTCCAAGAAAATTAAGAGCCTTTCAAGAGACTTAAGAACGCGTTCCAAGGTAAAAAAGTACGGGGTGTAAAAATTCCTCCTCGTCTGATTCTAGTGAGCATTCAGTAGTTTCTTCAAAATATTCTTACGAATCGTCCACTTATTCATGGGAATCATTAGAAAAATCTTCACTATCTTCAATGTTTCTATCGGATGGGTAATTATTATGAGGTTTTGGTTCCTGATTTTTTTAATCAAGGTATTCATCGCATCTTAGATAATCATCAATTGCTCTGAGATAATTATCTGTTGGAACATAGTCTTTGAGAGATTAAAGCCATGGAACAACTTGATCAGAAATGATCAAGTCATTATCTGAGTAACCATGATCTTTGAAGAGCCATTCATCATTTTCAAGGATTTCCTTTGTTAGGGAATCCCAATCTGTAGCTTCCTCTAAAAGTGCCTTTACCAAGGCTTCCCATTCTTTATCTTCGTCTAATATTTCTTGATCAAAGATAATCAAGTCATCATTTTGGAGCACAGAATTTTGAGATCGTCATGGTTCTAGGGTCAACAGCTTTCTTTTATTTGGACTTCTGTTGTGCTTTCTCAGTTTCTTTATGAGTATTCATGGCATCCTTTCTTTCCCATAAGAGTTTTTTTATGTCGAACTTTTCTTCTTTTGGCTATATAGACTCATATGCACTAAAGAAAAAAGCAGAGATATAATCAACTTGACTTGGTAGGGAGTATGTCTCGAAACACATAGGAAATAGTGTAGACCTTTGGGGAGAGCTATGTGTTCTCTATGGTTTGGGACTACAATATTTTAGTAGATGAGTTTAGTCTTTCATGGAGGCCGTCTTGCTTCATTATTGTTTGAAGAAGTGGAAATGTGACATTCTTGCTGATATATATTGAACTACATCATTTGCATCCTATGTTCTAGTTCTCTGATAAGTCCGACATATTGAGTTGACATGTGTTCTATTATTTACTCTGTTGCATGTTCCTTGCGATCAATTGCTCTGCGAATGGATAACGATTTTAATGGACTATCCGAGATTAGACAATCCTTTGATTTGGCACATGGCATTCTTTAATTGCAAATTGAATGTTGCCTATTTTTTGCTTGTAGGCATATATTCTCCCATTGGTAGGATAACTTTCTTTTGTGGTATATTTGGGGCATGGATCAGGTTATTCTTTTTGACTGGTTTCTATGAGGGAAAATCATATGTGTAACTAGGGCATGTATGGGATAACATGAATATTTATGGTTCCGGCTCATTTATGGATGTTTTGTAGGATGGAGTAGATAAGGCTAGCCAATCTTGGAGTTTATATGAAACAAGGAATTGGTATTCCTCTTCATTTGTATTTCTATTGGCCCTATGATAGGAGTATTCATCATAGTCTACTTCATGGTCAGAGTTGTTAGTGTCTACTTTCTCTTTCTGACATTCCATACAGTTACATTCTATATCCCATGGGATATTCCCTGTGAAAGGAGACTTGTACCAGTGCAGTTCATGACCATCATGATCGAATTATTTTATCCAATCACAATCATTCCCAAGTAACAAGCATATAGCTTTTGGTTTAAAATTTTCCTTCTCAGCAATGTAATTGAAAGGTTGGTACATGTATATTGTGAAGGTAGTTTTATAAAGCTTTTTAAGGCTGGGACTTTTCAAAGTTTATAGTGATTATGTTATCGGACTTTTTGATAAAGATGGGTTCTATGTACTGGAGAGGTTGAGGATAGTCTCTCAACTTCTCATAGTTTGTGACCCATGAATTAGGGAGAAGTTTGACAAGTTCTTCTCTAGATATTTTCTCGGTATTTCGGTGCACTGAGTAGTTCCATTGGTGGCATCTACGTTTAGGAACAAGGCATCTTGTCCATATAGAAGAGATAGGTTCATGGCATGGTTCTGGATGTTCCAAGCTAGCTGAAAATAAAAAGTTGCATTTATAGCATCTCTAGCTTGTGGAGCTCCAAGGATCTAGACCTGTATCATCAATGTCTCCATTCGATACGGATCTTGAAGGGACATATTGAAGTTGGGAAATATTATGACAAAGACAGTCCCAGTGTTGAGGGTTATTTCAGATGTACCCAAGTACACATGTTGGTACTCGTTGTATCTAGTATCTAGAAGGGAAAGATGTGCCACAATAGGCTGTCCTTTTCTTTCATGATACGTCAACGCAACTCTAACAACACTAAAATGGATATGGGTAAAACCCAAGCTTTTCCACTAGAGTGGAAAGTCTTCTGGCATTTATAGGGTGATGAACTGTTCCTCCTGATTTTCAAGAATAGGGTGCTGGTCTAGTTTTGACGCAACAACATATTCTTTAACTACTTTGGTCTTCTATTGAACCATGCAGCGGATTTGTAACCATGGATTACAGAACTTTTTTATAAACGTCGAATATGGGTTTAACAGAGTTAAATATGTGGAAGATATTTTATTTTTCTGGGGGTATCACATCTAGTTCATAAAGGCAGTCATATTTGCAAGACAATACTTTACTCAGAGTATGAGACATATTTACTTCTACTAAAGATTTACATGAACTAGATGCAGATGGAAAAGACACAGATTTACACGAATTTGAAGAAGATGGTAACGACTCTGACATGGACATATTTTTGTTGTTTTTGGACAATAAAGACTCAAACATATTTGTTCTAAAAACTAAGAAAAGACACAACAAAAAGAAAGATATTTGTTCCAAGTTCTAATGAAAAGAGACTGCAACTATTTATGAATAGAGTTATAACAAAGACTCAGAATAAAAGACTGAATATAAATGTCGGCGAAAAGAACACGAGCGATAGAACTTATGCAAAACCTTACTCCTCCCTCTATAGAAGACGGTCTGTCTCTGATACCAAATAGGTAAGGAGTGAGCAGGGGCACGGAAGGATAAATCGGACAACCACATAAGATTGGAGACCCCAATTTCTTTTAGGTTTGATTAGGCTATTAGAAACCATATGCCATACAAAATCAGTAAGAAAACAACTACAAAAACTAATTGGTAGGAGATAAACACTTCCATATAGGCGGCACCACTAAATTCTTTTGGCCTTTAGCGTCAATAAAAACAATTAATTCTTTGGCCTTTAGTGGCATTAAAACTTCTTTTTTCCTTTAACGACAATAAAAATTACCACTAATTTTTTTTATGGCAACTACATATTTGCTAGCTATCTAGCATCGGCAAAGGCTTTAGCAGCCATGTTTGTGAGTGCTGGTAAAGATATTGTTAATTGTTGCTTGGTCTATGAGATTTAATGGCCATTATTTACCGACAATAAAATGTCCACTAAAACTCTCCAAAAAAAATTTGTTGAATACTTTACGACTTTTTTTATTGCCTATAAGACACTCTCAATTGTTGGAAAAAATAATACTTGTAGCATCAAATGTAATGGCCACCAAAGTTATATATGCATTGGCCTTTATCCATATATTTAACTGTCACGATCTATTCCCGCAGGCTATGACTAGTGTACGACCTGGACACTCGTGTACATAGTTGTTAGACATCATCAAACTGAACTAAACACAATATCGAGGCTTTATAAAAATATTACGTCATCTCAAAATATTACATACATGTATCATGGTAACCTTTCTCCTGAGAAGTCACAATCAACCAAAATATCATAATTCACGAGCCAATAAGGCTGTTACTACATACAAAAACATCCCTAAACATATACGCAATCTAAAAAGGCTTCCACTACATACAACATCTCAAAATATACATATACACGCAAGCCGATAAGGCTTCCACTATGTACAGGAACTCCCAAAATAATTCATGCTAACACAACCGAACAACATCCATACACAACCCCTATGTATGTCTACAGACCTCTAAGAGTATCAACAGTATCATATGGTGGGACAAGGCCCCGTCATACCTCTAAATAAACAGTCCACATAACATTTCAAGCTGCTCATATTCACAATATTCAATAACAATCCACATACGACTATTACATCTTCAAGTTATCCTTGATAATCCGTAACCTTAACGTTTTTATCTAAACAACCCTATAACAGCCCAACCAATATATAAGACAATGCATAATCTTAATTATCATTAATCTTCCAAGCTATATAAGAACAACAACAACATATCAAGACAGCCCCTAACTAACAACGTAAAGAGATGTCTGACAATCTCACGGACACCTATGATCACGCCAATTGAACCATCCATGTTTATTATAAATTACTTAACACTTTCCTTTTCTCCAAATTCATGAGGTATATCAGCAACTACACGGCAACACCATCATCTATTTAAAGGCAAGAAAATATACTAACATCACTATAATCCTTACAACAACCCACAACCAAATTGAACTTCAACTTTAACCATTAAATACCTTCACTCTCATCATCAAATTCATGACAACAACATTTCAAATACTAAGTAAAATCAGTTTACCATTTTTACATAAAACAGCACCTACGGCTTCAACATTACAACATCAACACACATTATTTCATATATCCATTTCACATTTGTACACTCACAACACATCCAAGCTCATTCTAAAATATATACAAAATCATCAACTCTTACCTTAACACTTGACTCTCCAATGGCTGGAATTTATAAATTAAAAAGACAAGGCTCCTTGTTGCCCTTCAATGATTAATCCTTGTTCTCATGACCTTCATTTGATTAGAGACATCAAAATGACTAATTTGGATCAAAAATTTGTGAGCTCACTGCTCATCCATGGCCAGGAGCCATTTCTCCCTCTATCTCTATATTTTCTTAAGGTTGAAGATAAAAAATGAGCTTTTTATCATCAAACTTGGTTTAAATATGCTGCCTAGAAGTTGGACACATGTCCCACTCATGGCTTGAGCCAATAAAATTTGGCCATGCCATGGATGGGGTCCACACGACCCACTACTTCCCACTTAATAAATTTTTTAATCTTAATCCCCACTTAATAATCTAATCTTGATTAATTAATCTCTAATCTTCATTAATATTTCCATACCAATTAAAATTTATAATAATTGTGCATTAATAACAAAACAAATATAAAAAGTCACTACCTCATATCCCAAAATAGTCTTTCCCTTAAACTTATTGCGATTAGCGTAAAAATATTCTAATGTACAAAAATACGGGATATAACATTAACAACTACTGTTATGGCCAGTAAATAGCAACTTTTCTTAATGCTAGTAATACTTAAACTTAGGTTAAGTTTTTTGTGTAACTTCTAATAAACATTCTGCATGTTCAAATTCAAATGTAATAATAAGATTCATTCTAAAAAATTTAATACACTTCATTAAATACACAACAAACAAGAATAAGTACTAAATCCATAATATCGTAATGTCAACAACATAAGACAAAAAGATGGACAATCTAATTATAATAACTACTGTCATTTGACACCTAATAACCTATATCATCAAATATCAATAACAATATATAATAAATGGCACACTTAAGTTTCTCCAATTCTTGATCATGATGAAGTCTTCTGCATTCAAAATATCTTAACAACAATTGAATCTTTGCCTAAAGGTTCAAACAACAATTGTTTGTCTTTCCAGACCACATACTACTTCATTGTTAGTCTCTTGAGCTATGTACCTGCATATCACAATAGATTTATAAGAAACAAATAAACTATAAAATTAATATTTATTGTGATCTGAGTATAAAATATGAAGAGTAGGATTATTGCATAAGTACTTTAAACCAAATAAACATAAAATAGGCTTAAGCACACTTAAAAGAACTTATGGAATTAAACAATAAAGAATGCACGGAACAATTTGGTGATTGTCCACATTATATGATTCCTCATTCACTTTATAAGTTTCACATGCAAACTTCTAAGCCAACAAAGGAGAAAAAGTGAAGAACTTCAAAGAAATTCCAATTAAAAGTCAGAAGATCGATCTTTGATGATCTCAACAATCTACCAACATTTGAGAAAATATATTTTTTTTTTGAAAAAACTTACTGTTGCACTTATCAAAGGACCAAAATTAGAAATAGAGCATCAACGTACTTTTTAAATTAATTCTCCACAAGGCTACTAAACTTTGTTGGAATCTAAACTAACAAGATCACATGTCCGGATTGCTACTTCACTGCAAATATCTATAATGAAAAAAATCTCAAGTGAATCAGGACCAGGTCGATAATATAATTAATTTTATATTTTTTGTTACTCGATATTGACAATCTGTTTTTACTTCTGATAATATATGCTTTATTTATTTCAATTTCCTATTTTTATTAAAGTATTTCCTGTGGACCTCAAAAATATGCCACTATCATCGTCATCGTCATTTTAGCTATGCAGTTAAAGCTCAAACACGGTCCATCCTTGACTCAATGTTTAAGATAATTTCGCTCATATAAAAGTAGTAAGTTTTAATGTCCCATATCCATTGTTTCCTCTTAATAAACTAGGTGGGTATTCATTTTGGTGTCCCTAAATTTAATATGTTCATCGCACATGACTCAATGAGATCCAATATCATGAATTTTTAGTGAAGTGATAATTAAAACACATAAAAAGAACTGCAAGTACAAATTGAAGACATTAAATGTAGACATACATATTTCTGCATTAAAGATTTATTTTAAGAGTTCAAATCCTTCAAACTTGTGATAACAGATAAGTTGTAACTACAATAACAATGACATATCAAATGTAATCCGACAAGTGTGGTATGAGGAGCGTAAGATGTATGCAAATTTCACCCCTACCTTTGTGGGGATAAAGAGAACGTTTTTGATAGATTCTCGGCTCAAAAAGTAAAGCTATTCGGGAAAGAGTTGCAGGAAAAGAAATGATAGCAAAATACCAAGCTACAGAGAAATATGGAGCTACAGAAATCAAAAAAACATTAAAAAAAATACTAAGCTATTATTAAATACTACAACTAAATAAAGATAAAAGGGTATGAGGCTAGCCCCTACATTCCCCCCAATGGGCAACAACACTCATCTACGTACTAACCCTCTACCCTAAGTAACCAGATTGTATAAATAATTTTTGTAGCATTGCAATAAGCAATTAGAGACTAAACATATTTAAACTAGAGTTATAAGTTAAATGAAAGCAAGAAAATCATTTTTCAAGGTAGTTTTTTTTAACTTTTCCTAATTCTCATACTTTTAACAATAACAGAGGATCCGAAGTTCAATATTCTGAAGATCCCAAGAAGAAATTAATGGTGTTAAGATATATGAGTTTAAAAAATTTAATGACAGAAATTGATTATATTTGTGCTAGAATGAGGAACTCAAGGTGAGAAATTCTAACGGGGTTAATTATTTAGTCAATGTAAGAACCAAAAAATAAGAGAGAAAAGCCAAGAGTCAAAAGAACCAGAAAGCCATCCAAATTAACAGTAAATAAGTAGGAGCGCAAGAGATGAATAAAGTTTTATCTTGCTTGGACTCTTCAAAATATGAACGTGTAAGTGTAGGATTTTCCAAAAGTAGTGTATTTTTTCGAGAATTCAACACGAATGCAACATTTTAAGTGAAGAATTTGTGCAACTTAAATAATAATACAACAAATTATTAGAGTGGACAAAGAACTAGTATTTGCACCTTTGTGCCTCTAAAGATGATTCTAATACATCACGGATTTGTGGTACTATGCATTGATTAGATATTTGGGAAAATTTAGCATTCTAGGAAGGAATGAATATTTTTACTTGCTACTAGCACAGGCACAACTAAAAACCTCAATTCATATATAAGGACAACAAAAAATCTAACTTTTTAAAAAATTCTACTGAACATGAACTAAAACCACACTCATTTATTCATTTTGAAGAAAGTTTCATGTCTACCAATAGAAAATCTCTAATTATGTTTATAATAGAAAAAAAAATGAAAGTAGAATGTACCTTAATTTGAAGTAGGCAGACTTTGGCAGAATAAATCCTTGAACAACGAAGACCTTCATTAAGCAGAATTATTGTAGGAACCTATAAATAATGTAATAACAAAAACATTCTCCATAAACAACTAGATGATTTAAATAAACATGAATGAATGTATTGAGAGGCAGAATAGTTTAAGGGAACCATAATTATTTTAGCATTAGTTAAGTTGATATTTTACCACTTAGACATACTTTATGATAGAGAAATCATCAACGAACCTACATAAATTTTGAGTTTCATCTTCTAAAACAACTTAAAATTGGGGCACTGTATAGGTGACAAACCACCTCAAGAAGAACATGTAAACCAAGTAAAAAATGTTCTTTTTACAATAGTTCTTGAATCTTTACAAGGAAGATAAGAACAATAAACATTATGCTGGAGAAACAAAACCCATGTTACGGTGACCAGAATAGATCTACGAGTAATTATATATTATGGTGGGTGGAAAAGCCTCAGAAACATATTAACGTGAGCCCTAAAAAGCCTCATCGACATACCAATTGCTAATTTTATATCCTCCTAAGGGTTTCCATAAAGAAATATATATAGATAAATTAGATGTTATGGCGACCAACGATGGTTTGGGTGAAGAAATAAATTGGTTATGGTGCTGGTTAATTTTGCTGGAGATTAGAGAATATGTTGATAAGTGTGGTGAAATGAGGGAAAAGAGAGGCAACCTAGAAATATAAATGAAACTTGGAGGGGAATTGGAGGGAAGCAAAAAAATTATAAGTTCTCTTTCAAATATAGTACCTTTTTCTTGCCATTAGTTATGGTAGCTGGTGAATGTGTGCTTATTCCCAGCAATTGTCCTTTGGCTGGTAATATTTGAATAAGAAACTTAAGTTGCCGGCTATTAGCTTATTGTTGCGATACAATTGTCACTAAAAGTCATTTTTGCAGTAGTGATCGCACTCATGGATACAGGATCAGCATCATCCATCCTCAACCCAGCGGTTCTTCTTGATGATCAATGGATTTATTACTTTCAGAATTTCAACAGATCATCAAAAGAAATCCTGACAATCAAGCTAATCACAAAGCATCTTGTCGTATTTAAATTCTTCCTAGGCTTATAATGTAGAACTACACTTTTTGGTTCAGGCATTTTAGGAAAAGATCTCATCATTGGTTTTGACATCTACAAACAACTCAAGGATGGACATGAGATCAGAATGAAAGGAATAGTCTTTCGAATACAATTCAAGCCCAACTCCAACACTTCTAACCACAAGTACTCTCGTACTATTAGGTAGTAAACCGTATGATAGATGGTAAATTGGCACTTTGATACGAGTATTTATCATAGTCTACTTCATCATTGGATTAGTCACTATCTATTCATCTTCTTGACACTCCGTTGGTAATGACCTTGAGGGTCATTTTCGAAAATATAACCAAAATTATTATTTTACCCCCATTGTTAGTGACCCTGAGTGTTATTCATTCAGTTTGTGTAGTTGAATGTGTTAAAGTCTTAATATTTGGTTAAGTGGGGAAATTATTAAGTTTTATAGAGTTAAGATATTAAAAAGTGGGTTTTGGTACCAACCAGAGTTATGGGCCTCGGAATGGGATTCTGTCAGTTCCATCAACTTTGGATTGTGGAAATTTGACTAGAAGAGTCATTGGAATCAGATTTAGGGTTGATATGTGAATTTGAGGTCCCAAGTTTGAAAGTTTAGTTTTAAATGAGATAAGTTTGACTATTGTCAACAAATCGAGTTCGATGACTCGCATAGGATTTCTGATGATTTCAATGGTTTTAGAGGGTGATTTTAACACTAAAAATTGCCTTGTTGTAATTTTTATAGGTTCTGAGGGTATTTTGGGTACTTCAAATGCTGAGACTAGTTTAGTTGCGAATTATCGGAATTCCAAGTCAAGGAGATCACGAACTCGAAATTTGATGGTTCCATTGAGTCTGGTACTTCAAATTTAGGAGGAGTGCATATATAGTTTGTGTTTACAGAATTCTAAATGAATCTCGAGGTTCTGTTCTAGGATTTTTCTTAAAAGTTGGACACCCATCAAGTGTAGTCATATTTCCTTCTCTGCGCTCGTAGAGTGTGTTCGTGTTCGTGGTGTTTAATATTTCCCTTCTCTGTGTTTGCGAATTTTGTTCGTGTTGGCAGTGTACAACCTTCTCCTTCTCTGCGTTTGCGGAGTGGGTGCACATTTGCAGAGGATCTTTCTAATGAGCTCCACGTTCTCCGAGTTAAATGTCCATGTTCGTGGAAAACAACATAGTCCTAAAATAGTAAAAGGCTGAGGGAAACCCCATTTTTGAGTTTCTTGAGCTTCTTGGGGTTATTTTGGAGAGTGTTCTTCAAGAAATTTTTTGGGGTAAGTAATATTTAACTAAAATCTTTCATATTCCATCATTCATATCATGATTTCAACTCCTATTCATTAGTTTCAAACCCCAAATTCCTTGTTTTCATCCCTAAGTAGAATTTAAGAAAATAGTGATTTCTAACTTAGTCTAAACTCTATTTTTATGCATTTTTCACCATTAGTTTCTTATTACTAGAAGAACGTGATTTTTCAATAAAATTTCAAATTTGACCCTTTTTGAAAATGATCAATTTTTGAACTATTTTACACTAGTTCTTAAACCTATCAATATGGGTGTCAGTGGACTCCTTAGGATGTGTAAGTTTCATTATTGATAGTGGATTGTAATTTTGAGCATTGAATGCATAGGTTATTCATCTGATAGAGTGTTCAAGTGTGATTTCGGCAATTGAGGTAGGTTTGGCTATCTTTTTTTGTGCTGAATTGGGGTGATTAGTGAAATTCTATTTTGTAGACTTTGGCATGGCGCCATAGAGTTTTTTGAGATTGATAATTTATATTGTGATGCATGTGTGGGGGTTTATATGTGATGTGTAGTCCGAGGGGGGGGCCTTATGTGATATTTTATTTATGATTGAGATTGTATATCCATGACTTCACTGAGTTAGAGATGTGAAAAGGTTATTTGACTTCTAATACCCTCCTAAGGGATTAAGTTGAGGCTTTGAGCATACCTAGGTATAGTGATATTGTTGTGAAAGGGGTGAACATTTAATTTAAAGTATTTCCTTCATTACTATCTATTGAGGGTGAATATCATGTTTAGATTAAGTTTTGAGAACTTTGACCTTGTAATACATGTTGAGTTGAATATTACCTCCATGCATGATATGTTGTAAATACATTCACCCTTATTCATACTATCATTGATCATTGGGAAGTTGAGAAATGTGGAAATTATTTTTGAGAAACGAAATGTGACACCTTTCATATAGCATTGACCACTAGTAGGTGGCAAATGGATTAGATATTAGTATCATGAGTCCTTGGCCACAAGTTAGATGGAGAAGTAGTTGACACATTGATATTGTGATGATGTATATGGTCTACGAGACCCCTATGGGTCCTGTTTGGTAGCACATCTTGATAGGTGTATATGAGAGGTTGTGCGACAACCTTGATCCCATTATATAATCATATCATTTTATCATCACAATGCATTGCATTACATCGATAACTATGATATTTGACTTAGTTGTTTAGTTTTGATATCGAACTGTATTTATGTGTCTACTTTATTTATGTCATTCTACATAATTTGGCAACAGCATAGCCAGAGTGGGACTTTTCTATTCTCAAGTGGAAGCGTTCTTTGGTTAATTTCATAGTTTTGATTAATACCTTATACTCAACCGGTTAAACCTATTGAGTACATGTAGATTGTAGTCAAGGTATCCCGTGGGACAACTGATGTCACGACCCAACCTCGTAAGCCGCGACTGGGGTCCGACTTGGACCCGCTTATGCATATTTATCAGCCATACTCAAGTTGAACCATGTGTGATGTGATACTATACATAAAACCCAAATGGTTTAAAAACTTTTTCATATACCTGTCGCCTCTTACACCTGTATCCAAATATAAAAGGGTAAGCAAGCCGACAAGGCTGCCATAACACAATAACATGTATAACATGACATACTCACAAATAACTCACATACACATGTCTACAGACCTTTAAAAGAATTAAATGTATCGTATGTAGGGACAGGGTCCCCGTCATACCTCTGAATATATACCAGTATATACATCAAATGACCATTATCAAAAGTTAGGCTTCGGACTAGTGGAGCACTTCCAACATAGCTAAGTGGAAACCCTAAGCTGGCAGATCTCCAAAATGAACATTTATACCTGTGGGCATGAAACGCAGCCCCCCGATGAAAGAGGGGTTAGTACGATATATGCACTGAGTATATAAAGCATAACATAGCATAACTGAGATAAGAACTGAAATAGGGTTGCACGAAATAAGTATGACAGCTAACAATTCACTATACCTGCATCTTATGAAAAGAGGGCATGTACATCATCCTCACACATCACTCCTGGCCCGCTGTGAGACCTAGTGTTACCATATCATCATATACAGCATCATACCATCGTATACAACATCATTTCATACATTACAAGTACATCACTATGTTTTCATATGTATGTCTACCTATCATATCTAGCCCTTTAGTGAGGGTCTCGGTGAAAGAGTAGTGTACATGTTGTACCACACCCAACCCACTATGGGACTCGATGCCAATATCACGTAGTAAAATATACCAAGGAACATTTGGCCCAATCCATACTTTAAAATAGTGTTGAGGAACGTACGACCTATGCACTTTATTGTATACAGTATTTCATCATCGTATACTTCTACATAAATATATAACCGGACCGGGACTCGGTGAGAGAAGAGAAAGCTAGACACGACCGTGTTCCCGGCCCTCTATGGGACTTGGAGGAAGATGGGTTACAACGTGCACGAGGAGAGTAGTGAGCAGCCATATGCAATTTATATCATTATCAGGGACTCGATGAAATAGTCAAGTGAACCGTCACTTGAAGACAAGAGTAATAATTTTCTTAAGTACCTTTTAACCATGATCTAAGAGCCTTAAAGGCAGTAACTCAAATATTACAGGAGTCTTAACATCGCAAAGTGAATAAATTCTATGAATTACACTTGGATTTTCATGAGTGGAATTATCCCCACATTTCATAAACAAATCATTCATAACTTAGACCTAAGTCATGCCAAAAGAATAGAAGAATAGCTCTACATACCTGTTATGGATTACTCGCATCCAAGCTCACTTCGTTACTTCTTTAACCTATTTAACACGAAAGTAATACTATGCTTAGTGAAATTCGACTTTCCAACTTTCAATTCTACCACCAACAACCTATAGGGACCAATTCCTTATTCTCCTTTCTTGACTAGTCTATTATTTAGTTAAAAGTTAACAAAATTTGGGCAGCATCTCCTTTATAACTTTCCCTATCCGAACTTTCAATTTAACCTCCAAACCTTAGAAGCCAACCAACAAAAACAATCATCAGATCATATATAATTAAAATATGGCAACATTATATAATACAAGCTTCCAACAAATCCCTTAAAACTACGATACCAAAATAGGGTTTTAGTCGCTATTTCATAAAACTTTTAACCGTACGGAGCGGAGGGTCATGTGGATGCAACCAGAAGCTCCCACAAACCTTTTGGAATGTGTTACATCCCTTCAACACACCACCACACCCCTGCAGCCGCACACCACAAGCACAACACCTTGCTTCGACTACAATTTAACTATACCGACTCCAATTTAGTTTGTTTCGAACGTCAAGCATCCCTATGAAATATTTATACTAACAGACATATAAAAGGAATATAATACACTCCATAACCACCCCATAACCTCCAAAATTAAAGGAAAGACCTTACCTTACCCGAAATTGGGCAAAGCTTGCAAAAATTTGCCTCGGAAGTTCTCTAGTTGTGGCTGAAATGTCGTGGCTGTTTTCTATCCATTTTTTCTGATCCAAACCATAATTTACATCATTAAAACCATAATAACATGTCCAAAACCTTACTAAAATGTGGGATAAGAGAACCAAGCCATACCTTGCTAAATCTTACTAAAACTTATCTCGGAAGTTCTCTTAATATGCTGAAAATTAGCGGACTATTTGTATCTCTTCCTTGCTTACCCAAAATGAAATTTTATGTTATTAAACACCACTATATAACCATCGGATACCTTAAATAACTAATTCACAGAAAAGAAATCGGAGCCTTACCTTTCCTTGCTAAAACACGTAGCTCCTCTCTCCCTTAGCTTAGGGTTTCTTTTTCTTTTTTGGTCTTGATTTTTGGATGAAGAATGAACTAAGAGTCATTAAACATAGATACATAGGCTGCATTAGGAGGTGACACATGTCATCCCCTAAGGGTGATACATGTCCAGCCCCTTTTAGGCCAACCCATTCATATGGCCACTCTTAGGCTGCCATGTGGCAGGTGGGGGGGGGGGGGGTCCACCCCCCCAAGAAGGTGGGTCACCTATGTTACACCCCACACTCTCGAGCTCGGAATGTCTCTTAAGTTATTTAGACATTATCATGTGAGCCGGATAAGCTACGACACTATCAAACCACTCCAAGGAAAGGAGAATGTGATACCCTATAGTAGAGAAGGTTGGAAATAGAGTCATAAGAATCCGGAAGGGATTGGAGGCCAAGTAATGAGTCGTAGGACTCGATTTACCTATGTAAGCTACTAATTTATAAGTCTTATACACTTTAGTTGCTTAAGGACATACCAAACTTAAGTAGCATGGATTACATAGGCTCCTAAAATAAGACGAGATTATGAACCCACGAGGAAGGGGAAAAGACGACACGTGGCAGCCAATGGAGGAGAAAAATGTGGCAGCACCTCAAACAAGCAGGTGATGCACCTACTTAGGTTAGAGTAGGTGATGCGGCTGCTTGGGGGAGTTGGGCCCCACTGCCACGTGGTAGCCCCTCCTTCATAGCATGGATTCGTGGCCCAATAGGGGCTGGACCTGTGTCACCCTATGGGGATGACATGTGTAACCTCCTAAGACAGCATATACATGTATGTATTATGACTATTAACTTGTTCATTATCCAAAAAAAATCAGCCAAGAAATTAGAAAAACTATTAGAGAGGAAAAAGGAGACCTACGGCAACTAAGGAAGAAAAAGGGTAAGTTCTCCAATTTTTTCCCGTGAATTAATTATCTACGGTATTTATCAACTACTTGGAGATGTATATATGTATCCTACTATGTCTACGTAACCATATCTTCAGCGTGACACTCAAAACAAGCACGAGAGAGTTGAAGGAAAAAACATGAAGAACAAATAAGGAGGGCTACGGGTTTGAGCAAGAAAAGAGGTAAGACCCGATTTTGTTCTATGAATTAATTATTTAAGGTATCCCACGGTTGTATAAAAATGTTTAATAGCTTAAAATCATAATTTGGGGCAGCGAAGAAGTGTCAAAAATAGTCCACTCCATTTCAGCACGGTAAGAGATTTTCGAAGCAAGTTTTGACGAGTTTTGGACAATTTCGGGTAAGGTAAGGTTTCTCATTTAAATTTTTACTTTATGGGGTTTTTAAGGAGTGTATTATGTACCTTTTATACTACTTGAAGTATGAAAAAAAATCGTGGGGATGCTCAGCGAAAGAAATAATCCAAATGGAAGCCGTCGTAGTTAAATTGTAGTCGAAATGAGGCGTGGTGTGTTTGGAGCTGATGCTGGTTGTGTGGTGTGTGTTTCATGGTATAAATGTGTGCTAAAATAGGTTTTGTAGATGCTGGTTGCAGCCACACGATTCCATGCTTCGTACGATTAAAGGGTTCACAAAATAGAAACTAGAAACCTTATTTTGGATATCGTAATTTCGAGCGAGTCATTCGGAGGTTGTAATGTATAATGTTGCAAAGTTTTCTATATATATGAGGTGCTGGTTATGTTGTTAGTTGGATGTATATATTAGGGACGTGGTTGAGAATTCGGATAGGGCACATTATAGGGGAGGTGCTGTCCGATTTTCGTTAATGCCTTAACTAGTTAAGGAACTAGTCGAGAAGGCGAGCGAGGGAATGGGTTTATGAGACACTGAAAGGTCTAAAGAGGTTGATTTTTGTATTGGTTTCATGTTACCTAGGTTCACAGGACGACAAGGCGACTGGGACAAAGACTAACCCATAACAGGTATGTAGAGCTATTCTTCTTTTCTTTTGGGCATATCTTAGGTATAAGCTATGAATAGTTTGTATATGAAATGTGGGGATAATTACACTTGTGAAACTCTAATTGTAATTCATAAACTGTATTCACTTTGTAAAGTTAAGACTTCGGTAATAGTTGAGTTATTGCCTTTCCAGGCTGCCAGATCATGAACAGTAGTATATGTAAAGCCTGTTTGTTCTTCCTTTTGAAATATATTAGGTATAAATGTAATAGCATATGATATCAGGTGGAGGTAGTTCCAGTTATAAGCTCTAAGTATAACTTGTGACTTTTATTTACTACCTGGTATTAGAATTCTTAAAATAGTTGAACTGCCCTCGAGTCTCCTATCTGCTGAATAATACTTGAATGTGTCAGCTCCTATTCCTAAAGTCTCTGTGACAAAAAATATCTCTACTTCCATAAGCTGTTTAACCTTGTCTCGATACACATCTACGATTCTTGAAACTCCAGTTAATATGCTCCGTAAAGATGTTTAGAAGATACTTAAGACGATTACTACTCTGATCTTCAGGTGACGATTCACTTGGCTTTTTCATTGAGTCTCAAATGATGACTTAGTTGCATATAGTTTCTGACCACTCTACTCGAGCACACTGTAACCCATCTTCCTCCGAGTACCATAAGGAGGCCGAGAAAGCGGTCGTGCCTAGTTTTACTATTCGTTCACCGAGTCTCGGGCCGGCTATATATATATATATATAAAGTTTACGAGGATAAAATTCCGTATAAGATGAAGTGAAGCATACGATGATGCCGTATGTGATGATGCTCGTCACCGCATCCCACGCTGGATATATATGATGATATAATGGAAAATGTGGATTGAGCCATATGTTCTTCGGCATTATTTTAAAATTATGGATCGGGCCAAATGTTCCTCGGCGTATTTTACTGTATGATGATGGTACGCTATAGACATTCACTACTCTTTCACCGAGTCCCTCACTAAAGGGATGGATACTTTATGTAGGCATGCATATGAAAATATAGGGATACATTTGTGACCCCGAGCCCCAGAGTGGACTGGATATACTGTGATAACATATGAGATGATGTTGTGTATGATAATATGATGTCGTATACGACGACATGATAAAATGATATACATGATGATATGACGCATGATTATGATAAAACGATTATGATATCGAGTTCACTAGAGGGCCGGGTACAAGGTATGATAAGGTATATGACTGCATGTCCTAAGTTGTAGGTACAGTAATCTGTTAACTATTATACATGTCTTCTGTATCCCCATTTCAGTTGTTGTTTCAGTTATGATATGTTATGCTTTATATACTCAGTACATATGTTGTACTGACCCCCCATTCTCCGAGGGGTTGCGTTTCATGCCTACAGGTACAGATGTTCATTTTGGAGATTGGTCAGCTTAAGAGTTCCTCTCAGCTATGTCGGAAGTGTTTCACTGTCCTGGAGCCTACGTTTTGATAATGGTTATTTAATATATATATTTATTTATTCAAGGGTACAGCAGGGGCCTTGTTCCGCCATATGATGCAGTTATTACTCTTAGAGGTCTATAGACTTGTGTATGTAGGTTATTTGTAAGTTTGTTTTAGTTGTGCTCATACGACGTATTGCAAATATTTTCGTGGTATGGAAGCCTCATCGGCTCGCATGCCCTTTCCTATTATGATACAGGTGAATGAGGCTATAGGTTTATGAAAAAAAGTTTTTGACCTATTGGGGTTTCTGTATGGTATCACATCTCACACAGTTTAACTTAAGAGGGTACAGGTCGGACTCCAGTCGCGGCCTACGGGGTCTAGTCGTGACAACCTACTTGACCCCAAGAAGGTGGGTCACCTTCTGCCATATTTCATTTCCCCATGCTGCCATGTGGTGCCTCCTTTTGCTGCCACATGTTGCCCTTCTCCCTCTTCATGGGTTCATAGTCTCGTCCTACTTTTAAGAACCCGTGTACTCCTTGCTACGCAAGCTTGGTATGTACTCAAGTGGCTCAAGTATTTAAAACTTTTAAGTTGGTACCTTACGTAGGTAAGTCGAGTCCTATGACTCATTACTTGGCCTCCAACTCCTTCTGACTTCTCATGACCCTATTTCCAACCTTTCCTACTATGGGGTATCACATTCTTCCTACCTTAGAGTTATTTGATAACTTTATAGATTATCTAGATCCCATGGCACTTTCTAAGAGGCTTAAGAGATTTTCAAGAAGCTTAGAACCCTTTCAAGGTACAAAAGTCTTTTGAGGTACAACCGTACGAGGTATAACAACTGATCTCCTTCTTTTATAGATATTTATTATTCAGATTAGTGGTGAGCTTTTGGGATTCATACTACTATTAGTTCTAGATTTTATTTCTAGTCTTTATTATTACTTGAAGACATCTGATGTATATCAGATTCGATTATTTTATGAGATGTTGTTTTCACTCATGACATTAGGTTTTGAGATAATTTCATTATTATCCTTTTATTACGTTTATTTGTGGCCTGACTTCCCTTGGGGTATCTCATATGGTTTGAATTTTTTCCTTACACATCGAGCTGGGATTAGGGATGTGTGCCATCAAGACCTCGGTTCTTGGGTCATGACAGCTATATAGTCACATTCTATATACCATGGGTTATTCCCTATAAAAGGACATTTATACCAATATATACCAAGACCTTGATGATATTTATGCAACATGGAAAAGTTATAACCTTTGCTTCTAGGCAACTTAAAGTGAATGAAAAGAGCTATCCAACCCATTATCTTGAACTTGCGACAGTTGTGTTTGCTTTCAAAATTTGGCCTCATTATCTTTATAGGGTAAATATTGATGTGTTTACCGACCAAAAAAGCTTGCAATATGTGTTTAGCCAAAGGGACTTAAACATTAAGCAAAAAAGGTCTTTTGAACTCCTAAAAGACTATTACATGAGTGTATTATATCATCTGGTTAAGGCAAATTTTGTAGCCAATGCTCCTAGTCGGTTGTCCATTGATAATGCTGGACATGTTCAGAAAGATAAGAAGAAGTTGGTTAAATACATACCTAGATTGTAATGGTTAGGCGTATGGTTGGTTAACCTCAATGATGGAGGTGTTCTTATACATAATGGCTTAAAATCGTCTTTTGTGGCAGATGTTAAGGCCAAACAAGACAATGAACCAGTTTTGGTTGAATTGAAAAAGTCAGTTGCAAAAAAGGCTATTGAGGCTTTCTCCAAAAGGGATATGGGGTACTTCATTACCAAGGTCGTTTATGTATCCCTAATGTGGATTGTCTAAGGGAATTGATATTGAATAAGGCCCATAGTTCTCGATATCCAATTCGTAAGGGATCTACTAAGATGTATCATAATTTGAGGGAAGTATATTGGTGGAATGACATGAAGAAGGACATAGCATAGTTCGTGGCTAAGTGTCCTAATTGTCAAAAAGTGAAGGTTGAACATCAAAGGCCGAGAGGTCTACCTCAAGACATTGATATCCCTATTTGGAAGTGGGAAGATGTGAATATGGACTTTGTCACTGGTTTGCCTCATACTAGGAGGCAACATGATTCTATTTGAGTTGTCGTGGACCCAATGACTAAATCAACACATTTTCTATTGCTTCTTATAGTGTGAAAGATTATGCTAAATTGTACATTCGTGTGTTGGTAAAGCTTCATGGTATTCCCTTGTCTATTATATCAGATTAAGTTACCCAATTCACTTAATATTTTTTGAAGTTGTTCCAAAAGGGTCTTGGTAAAAGATTCAAGATAAGTACTCTTTTTCATCCTCAAGCCAATGGTCAAGCCTAAAGAATGATTCAAACTTTGGAGGATATGTTAAGGGCTTGTGTTATTGATTTCAAAGGAGGTTGTGATGAGCATCTACTATTGATCGAATTTGCCTATAATAATATTTATCACTCCAGTATTAAAATGGCTTCCTTTGAAGCCTTGTATGAAAGAAGATGTAGGTCCTCGGTGGGATTATTTGAAATAGGTCTGTTAGATATGTGGGACCCTAAACAATCTTGAAGGGTATTGGTAAGATGGCATATGAGTTAGACTTGCCATTGAAGTTGGGTACGGTTCATCCGGTGTTTTATGAATCAATGTTGAGGAAGTTTGTGGGTGATCCAAACTCTATTGTGCCTATGGAAAATGTGAGTATTGGAGAGAACATAACTTATGAGAAAATTATGATTGAGATTTTGAACCATCAAGTGAAAAGGTTAAGGAACAAAGAGGTTTTATCTGTTAAAGTGTTATGGAGGAATCAAGAACTTGAAAGTACTACATGAGAAACGGAAGCGGACATGAGGAAATTATATCCTTACCTTTTTTCTTCAATTCCATCTTAAGCTACTTAGACATTTATATTCAAATCCTTTAAAAGAAACTATGTTTCTACTTCTCCGTGTCATGACATATGCATGCATACTATTAAATTTTATTTTTAAATGATGTTGATATTTGGAAGTTGCATTTTTTTCATTCATTATTGTGTTGTTGCATACTCACTCCTTTCTACTCAAGCTAACTCATATCTCATTCAAGGACAAATATTCCCAGGGGGAGATATTGTAATATCCCGGGTGTTACAAAGATAAAGCATGACATAATAAGATGGATAATTATCCATGTTGAATCCATTGGTGGGTTAAAGGAGTGTTTTTTAAGGGCAATGTAGTCTTTTCCCTATTTTAAAGGGTGAATGAATCTAGACAGTTTTTGGGTTAGGTTCCTAATCTCTTTAATCCCCAAAACTCTTAATTCTTCTAATTCATTCATTAAAAACCCATCCTAAAAATCTTCTCTCTACAAAAGGCTCTCTAGACCACCATTGAATACCTAGCAAGAATTTTCCCAATTTCTCCATGGATCTTCAAGTTTTCCCCTAGTTTCTTTGTAAATTATATTCAAGGTGTGTGGAATTCATCCGCGAGTACCTTTCACCTATGGAGTCCAAAGAATTTCTTAAATCTTCCATGAATTTCAATTGCATCTTTGAATCTTCCCAATTTCAACTTCTATTGCATGATCTATGATGTACCTTGTGAAATATAATTTATTTTTGACATAAATTGATAGGTAATTGCTTGGGGTTGATACATTCTTCATATATAATCATCACATTGTTAATTAGTGCTTAGGATCTCATTATAGGGGATGAAAACTCATGAAAAATGATGAAAAATCTTTAGAATCATTAGAGAAACCATGGGGCAGCACTCCACTAACATGCAAGACGAAGCCCTCTAAAGTTCAAGTGCTTGCAAGGTGCCCCAGTAGTGCACCATGCACTGGCCTCTAAATTTCAAGGCTTGGGGTGGCGCGCAATCACCCAGAAGCCATAAAACGCATGTAGTAGATAAGATTTATATATTGTTCATAAATAGCCTTCACCAAATGTGATATATGTGTTAAATTTTATTTTTTATTTTATTCAATTGATCTTTACCTCTCATCAACCACTCTTTCACATGCATGAATTACATTTCATTTATGATTTAACCTCTCAACTAAGCATGAATTACTCCTCCATTGCATGAACTTACTTTCAAGTATGACTATTTATGTATGATTTCAAGTATGTTTCAAATTATGATTTTTATGCAATTATGGAAAAGGAGACTTAGGGCCCTATGTGGTAACTTAAGGCCTAATAAGGTGAATTATGTATGTATGATTTGTAATGTGGAAGGACAATACTCATATTGCACTTATGTTATGAAATTAGCTACTCTATAAATTTCAAACCTATGATCATGTCTATGATATGTTAACTATGATTACTGTGTTATGATACGCATTCTATGGGATTTGACTTAGTACCAGTAGACTTGAGGTAGGTATCCTACCAAAAGCCTTAGTAGCAGCCTCATGTCTCATAAACTAAGTGCCACCATAGGTTGCCTTCATGTCTTAGTTAGTGGATCCACATATATTGTATGTACATCACTCGCGTAGCGGTGTAGAGTCTATGTTGGCAAGTAGATTCCCCTTTATCTTGTGTAGGGTCAACATCAAGATTCCATGTTATAGCTCACATAGTCTTATTGTCGGTTATGGTTCCTATGCCACATGTTTATGATCTCTTATCCATTTTTATGATCTTAATTATGCTTTTCAAAGGCTTTGGTCATTATTATTCTCTCATGCTTTTACCTATCTCATCTTATCATGTACTTTACTTAACCATTGTATCCCACTATTTGCATTGCATGTCATGTTCTCATACTTATTACATTCAAACATACTAATGCATATTATTTCCTACATTGTCTTATGATGTAGGGGTTAAGGTTGAAGATCATACCCATCCACGTGGCTAGTTGATATTTCATATCTAGCAAAGTTGTGGTGAGTCCTCATTTATCGAGGTCCAGTTATCGAATTGGTTATTATTTCTAAAGACTTTTGTTATATTTAATTTGAAGGGTGAGCTTAGGACATGTCTTAGCCCCTTCCCATATTCATGAGTAGAGGTATTTAGTTGGATAAATGTTGAGTGTACATTGTCATATGACATTCTTCATTTATTATCCATGGTTTAGACTTTCTTATGATGTTTCCACTTTTACTTTACCTTATTTATGCTTTATGATATGTCAAGAGGCTTCATTGGAGCCCTTTCGAGGTTTCTATCTCTGTGTTACGACTAGGACCTAGGTCAGGTCATGACAGTTAGGTTGTAAACCATAGGATAGATGGTAAAACGTTTCCCAACATAACATAGGCGTTTGCTGTCACGTCCCATCCTCGTAGGCTATGACTAGTGCTCGAGCTGGACACTCATGTACATACCTATTAGACATCATCAAACTAAAACTAAACACAATATGGAGTCTTAGTGAAAATATAACATTATCTCAAAATGGTACATACATGTATCATGGTAACCTATCTCCTGAGAAGTCAAAATCAACCAAAATATCATAATACACGAGCCGACAAGGCTGTTACTACATACGAAAACATCTCTAAATGTATACAAATGCTGACAAGGCTGCCACTACATATGGGAACGTCCCAAAATAAGTCATGCTAACACAACTGAACAATATCTATACACAGCCCACACGTATGTCTATAGACCTCTAAGAGTATCAACAGTAACAGATGATGGGACAGGGTCTCGCCGTACCCCTGGATAAACAAATATATATATATATATATATATATATATATATATATATATATATCAAAAAGATCTATACTAAAAGTCTAGGCTCCGGTGTAATGGAGCACTCCAAGAGATCTGAATAGGCATCCTAAGCTGGCAGATCACCAAAGCGAGTATCTGTACCTGTGGGCATGAAATGCAACCCTCCCAAAGAAAGAGGGCCAGTACAAGATATGTACTAAGTATGTAAAGCATAAAATAAAATAAAAATGATCATACTGAAGTAGAGATTCTAGGCGACAAGTATGATAATCAAGAAGTCACTGTACCTACATCTTATGAAATAAAAACATGCATATCATTATCATATACCGTATCCGACCCATTATGAGACTCGGTGCCACAATAATATCATCATATGGCCATATACATATTGTGTACCTGACCTTCTAGTAAGGGACTCATTGAATAAAGTCATAACACTGTGTATAATAACATACCCGGCCTAGGACTCGGTGAAAGACATATTATAGCATGCACGAGTAGAATATCATGAGCAGCCATACATAATCAGATCATCATCTAGGAATCAATGGAATCAGTAGAATAACTTACACTCGAATATCTAGACAATAGTCATGTTAAGCACTCTTTGCATATCAGTATGAACTATATCAAATAGAGCCTTAGGAACCATATATAATGTATCAAGAAAATGCAAAACAACTATTGAAATTTAAGGACATTAATCATTATAGAGTCTGTAAGAATAAGAACTCTATACTAGCTACTATCTAACATATAGACGACTCGAGGGGAAATAGCTCAATCACCTTAGGAGTTCTAACATCAAGAAGTGAATAAGGATCGTGAATCACACTCTGAACTTATGAATAGAATTACCCAAGCTCATAATATTCATCACTTAAATCTAAGGTATGCCAAAAGAAAGAAGGTACAGCTTTATATACCCTTGATGCTTAATCCGTGATTCGATGAGTATACGTTGTCCAAAATATCTTAACCTATATTAAGATGTCGGGACTATAGTTAAGCTATGAAAAGGCATAAAGTGTACTTTAACATTAGTAGCTTATTTTTAGATAGTTGGGAAGCACCTCCCCTATGTCACTCACTCTCCTCACATCCAACCAGCCATACAACAGTCAATAGCATCAACAACCACACATTCAAATGTCATATTAAGACTAGCCAAGAAGAAGATTTCTGAATACTCTGAATAGCCTACAACCACCATACTTTATTGAACCAATTTATAACAGCCCAACAATTACAACCATACAATGTATATTTGTAACTATACTTAATCCTTTAATTCAACATGATGACAACACATTATAACCAGCCTTTAAACCAATTACAATTCCAACTTGAAATATCATATTCTTCCATTCTCATTATATAATCAGCGACAACAATAACATCAACATTAATTATAATTAACCCCATCTTTTCTTGATTAAGACATCCCATTAATTACCATCAACACAATGCAAGTCTTAACTCTTAATTCCTCAAATAAACAAGAACAAAAACGAATTCAAAACAGGGCCCCCTACATGGCTCACCATACCTCAACATCAACATGCACAATTTCTTATATCCAATTCACATATACCAAATTATAATAAGTCCAAACCACTTATAAAATACATAGAAAAGGACTAGATTTTACCTTAACAAATTGTCTCATTAAGATGGTTTAAACTTGTGAATTGAAGTGATAAATATTCTTACTGCCTCAATAACTACTTCACGTTGTTAATCACCTCCAGTTGATTGAAAAATATCTTAAAGAATTAATGTAGGGGTTAGAATTTGGGGGCTTTAATTTACTCAGCCATGGCTGTGAGTTACCATGGCTTAGACCCTCTCTTTTTACCTCTATGTTGCATTGAAGAAGAATGAAGTGAATGACTAACTAATTAGTCATCAACTAAGCTCACATGCAGCCTTGAAGTTACACGTGCCCCACTTATAGCATGGAGTCAATCACATTTGTCCATGCTATAGTGGGGTCCACTTATCCCACTCATACTTTAATTAGAATTAGTTTAATCACTAATTCAATTTAATAATCTAACCATAGTTAATTAAAATAAGGAATGAAATTCTCTATCTCGTATCTCAAAATGATCTTGTCCTTAAACTTATTTCGATTAGCGTAAAGTATTCCAACATTTAAAAATACGAGGTATAACAGTATGGGCTGATAGAAAGTATATGATCATGCATGTTTTCAAGTAAATTTTATGATTTTCAAATCAACTGATCATGCATTCATGTCTTACCCTAATTTCAAGTATAAGTTATGATCATGAATTTCCAAGTATAAATTATGTCTATGTATGTATGATTTGTAATGTGGAAGGAAAATACCCGTATTTCACTTATGATTTAAAATTGAGCTACTCTATGCTTTCAAACCTATGATCATGACTATGATATATATTTATTACTATTTCTATATTATGCATATATTTTATGGTATTTGACTTAGCACAAAATTTGGACTTAAGGTGGGAAATCAAAATATGGGGTCTTTATATAAAGTCTCTTGTCGCATAACTACGTGACACAATAGGTTACCTTCATGGCCAAGATATTAGATCTACATATAGCGTATGTATGACCCGCCTAGTGGGATAGAGTCTACCGTGGCAAGTAGATTTCCCTTTTCTCTGATGTAGGGGTAGCATTGGGATTCTATGTTATAGCTCGCATGGTGTTATTATCGGTTATGGTTCCTATACCACATATGTATGATCTCTTATGTATGTCATAATTTAAATTATTCTTTTAAAATGCTTTGGTCATTATAATTTTCTCATTACTTTACTTATCTAATCTCATCTTGTGTTTTACTTTACCATTGCATCCCATAATTTACGTTGCTTGTCATGCCCTATTACTTAGTACATTCCAACGTATTAATGCATACTTTTTGCCTACATTGACTCATAATGTAGGGGTTGAAGTTGAAGATCATATTTGTCCACGTGGCTAGTTAAGCATTCCCATCCGGCGGTGTTTGTGGTGAGTCCACATTTATCGAGGACTAGTCATCGAGTTAGTTATTGTTTTCAAAGATCTTTTGTTATGTTTTATATTGAGGGTGAGCTAGAGATATATTTTAGCCCCGCCCATGCTTATGAGTAGAGGGATCTAGTTGGATAAATGTTTCAAGTCTATGTTGTCATGTGGCATTCTTCATTTTCTATTAATGGTTTAGACTCTCTTATAATGTTTCCATTTTTTCTATACCTTATGTATGCCTATGATATGTACAATAGGCTTGATTAGAACCCTTTGGGGTTTTGATCGTCGTGTTATGAATAGACCCTAGGTCGGGTCATAATAAACTTGGTATTAGAGCATAAGGTTCAAGTGTCCTAGGATGTCCAATATTCTGAGTTAATTAGATTTTTATTCATGGGTGTGAATCACTCCAGCCTTATGAGTAGGAGGCTATGAGGCATCTGAGGAAATCCTCAGTTTTTTCATGATCTATATCATGCAATAGAGTAGTATTCTAAGCCCTTCCCTCCTAATAATTGTTCTTCATCATCTTCAAAATATGCCTCTAAGAAGACAAATCCCTCAAGCTAATAGTCCTCTTCTCGATCAAGTAACTAACGAGGAGTTTTTGACCATTATCACTATGCTAGCTCACATAGTGGTCAACCAAGGAGTAATGGCTCCTCCAAATATGATCACACCAGCTTCAAGAGTTAAAAACTTTACAAAGATGAACCCTCTTGAGTTCCCTGGTTTGGAAAGCGATGAGGATCCCCAATACTTTGTTTATGAGGTATATAAGGTTACAAATATTATGGGAATGTCTTCGGAAGAATCCCTATAGGTTAGGAGGATTTCAAAGTTATTTTCTTGACCGCTTCTTTATACTTCAATTGGGGGAGGCAAAGGTGTTGGACTTTATCAACCTCAAGCAAGGTAATATGCCCTCAAGTTTACAAAGTTGTCTATGTATGCTCCTTGTTTGGTTGTTGATTATTTTGCCCGAATGAGTAAGTTCATTTTAGGGGTGTCCAATTTAGTTTCTAGTGAATTCCGAACCACTATGCTTGTGAAAACAATGGGCATATCTCAGCTCATGACCTATTCTAAACAAATAGAAGGAGAGAAGCATGAAGAGAGAAAGATGAGAGAGTCTAAGAAGGCTTGGTTTGAAGGCCGATTTTATAATACTAAGACTGGTGAGGATAATGGCTATTTTACACAAGGCCAAAGATTCAAAGGTCAAGGTTTCCCTCGATCTTTAGGCTAAAGATTTGATAAAGATAGGGTGTCATACCCTATGGGCTAAGGTGGATGTATGCAAGCTAGTGGTACTACTCTCCCTATGTGCACCAAGTGTGGAAAGAATCATGAGGGTAAGTGTTTGATGGGAATGGGTACCTGTGTTGGATATGGTAAAATAGGGCACAAGGCAAGCTACTCAAGGTGGACACACTTAACGAGTTGGCAGCCCACACCATAATAGATTCTATGCACTTTAAGCTAGGTAAGATATTGAGGAGTCTCCCGATATGATTAGGGTAAGTTGTGGGTGTTTGACTTTGATGTTTATATTTTAATTGATTCGGGTGCCACATTATCTTTTGTTACTCCTTACCTTTCTATAAAATTTGATATATGTCCCAAAATCTTGCTAGAGCCTTTTTTGATTAATACCCTTATGTGACTCGATATTTAGGGGTAAGTTTGAGTGATGCTAATGATGGTGGTATTGTATTTTGAGATGGTTAGGTATTTTGATTGGTAGTTCATGAAAAATTGATGGTTTATGAGAAGATTAAGGTTCTCTCATAAGGGAGAGATAGAGTATTTCCTTACCAAGATTTCTTATGAGTTTCAATGTATATGGCCTCATGGAAATACTATTGAGAAAAGTTCATAGCTCTCGATGAATGAGTTAGGAAAGATTGGGGGAACAGAGGGTTTTCTGTATTATGATAATTGTGGTATGCTTGGTCGATTTAGGGTTATAGATATAGAGGAAGACCTAGATAAGACCTTGTTGATTGCAATAGATAGGTAAGTGTATATTGGTGTGAGCTTTGGTAGGAATGAATACCAATGAGGATATAAAGATGCTAAGGTAGACACGAAAATTATTAAGTGATGTTGACTTCAAGGGAACCATAAAGTGGTTAGAATGGTAGGCTTGAACATGTGGTTATGGCTTTGTGCGTGATTGTAGTAGGTTATTGATGACTTCTTGTTAAGGGTTTAAAGTGAGTGCATTAGAGTGGTTACATAAATAGGCTTGAATATAGTACTGATGGCATATGGGTGAATGTATGATATATTATGTGTTTCTGTATTAGGTCTCGAGGTTTGTTGAATATGGTAGTAAGGGCTAGTACTCTTGGGATATAATTTCCTATAGAGGTAGAGGGCCTTAAGGTGTATTGGTGGAATGACATGAATAAATACAAAGCGGAGTTGTGGCTAAGTGTCCTAATTTTCAACAAGTTAAGGTTGAACATAAAAAATTGGGAGGTTTAGTTCAAGACATCTTATGGTGCCGAAGATTATGCTAAGTTGTACATTCGTGAACTTGTTAAACTTCATGGTGTTCCTTTGTCAATTATATCGGATAGAGGTACCCAATTCACTTCACATTGTTGGAAGTTATTTCAAAAATGTCTTGGTACTAGAGTCAAGCTATGAACCGCTTTCCATCCTCAAACCGATGGACAAGTGAAAGAACCATTGAAACTTTGGAGGATATATTAAGGGAATATGAGATTGATCTTAAACGAAGTTGGGGTGAGAATTTACCATTGATTGAGTTTGAATATAATAATAGTTAGCACTATAGCATCCAAATGGCTTCTTTTGAATCCTTGTATAAGAGAAGATGTAGCTCTCCGATGGGGTGATTTGAAGTGAGTGAGATTGTAATGATTGGTCCAAATTTTGTTATTGATGCAATGGATAAACTAAGGCTCGTAACAGCAAGATTGAAAATGGCTCAAAGTCGTCAAAAGTCCTATTCGCGCACTAGTAGGAGAGAGCTTGAATTTGATGTAGATGATATAGTGTATTTGAAGACATCACCTATGAAAGGGTTAATATGGTTTGGTAAGAAAGGAAAGTTGAGTCTTAGATATGTAGGACCTTATAAAATATTGAAGAATATTGGCAAAATGGCATATGAGTTAGACTTTCGATTAGATTTGGCTTTGGTTCATCAGTATTTCATGTGTCAATATTAAGGAAATTTGTAGGCGATCCAAATTATATTGTGCCAATGGAGAATGTGAGTATTAAAGAGAATTTGACTTAGAGGAGATCTCGATTGAGCTTTTAGACTAGTAAGTGAAGAGATGAGAAATAAAGACATTGCATCTGTCAATTTGTTATGGAGGAATCAACAAGTAGAGAGTGCTACATGGGAAGCGGAATCGGACATGATGAAGTGATATCCTTATCTCTTTCCTTTCACTCAAGCCTAAAGGTACTAAGTTGCTCATGATCAAATCGATTAGATTCCTATGTTTCAATTCCATATGTAATTCATATGCATGCATGATTCATGAAAATGATTTCTCTCAAGGACTATGTTTTATTTTAAGTACGAAGTTTACACGTTCTATGCATTTTTCAAGGTGTCTTCATGTCCATGTTGGGTTTCTAAATCCTTTATCCTATGGTTTTCCTATATTATTTGAATCTTATTTGAGGATGAGTGTTTCCAAGGGGGAGATATTGTAACATCCCTCAAAATTCCTTAAGAATGCCTTAAAAATAGGCCACTCATGTAACACATTATTCTTAATCTTTTGGAAAATCCGAGTTCAGAGTATTGATCAGGGGGTCAAAACCTATGAAAAAATGGTCTTAGTGGATTTTTAGAACCCGTAGAATGGAAGAAAGATTTTCAAGAATCCAAAAATTGGTGTGGTCCACGATAGGACCGTGTCGCGGACCTGAGATAGTTTTCTGGCTGAATGGTCCACGATAGGACCGCATTGCGGACCTGAGAAGTAGTTCTTGCCAAATTTAAGTTTTTAGGGGCGTTTTAGACTTTTTCCAAATTATTAGTTAATGAACCTAGACATTTTTAGTATCTAATTCAACTTTATAAATTAACCTAAACCTCTAATTCTATTCATTCTTCTATAATTCATCTATCAAATATTTCTCTCTCTACAAAAAAGCTCTCAAGGGTTTCCATTGAAGACTTCAAGTAAATTCACTCAATTTCTCCATCAAAATTCTCAATCTTCCAAATTAATTGGTGTTCTCACTCAAGGTATGTGGGTATTGATTCATGTATCCTTTAATCCATGAAGCCCAATCAATTTTCTAAGGTTTTCTATCAAATTAAAGTATGGTATTTTATGGGTTTTGTGATCTCTATCTCAATTACATGAATTTTGAATTAAAATATGATCATGAGTCTATTTTGATATAAATTGATGGTTATTGAATTAAATTGAAGAGTTTTTCCATAAATTCTCCTATTTTGATTTCTAGGGTTCATGATGTAAATTATGAGTATTTTGATTCATACTTCTAAAGGATATTATCTATATGAATTATGTATGGGCTGATATAAATTTTATAATCATGCATGTTTTCAAGTAAATTTCATGATTTTCAAGTCAATGGATCATGCATTCATGTCATACCCTAATTTTAAGTTCAAGCTATGGTCATAAATTTTCAAAGTATGAATTATGACTATGTGTTTTCATGATGATCATGAATTATAAGTATGTTTCAAGGTATGAATTTCATACAAGTTATGAAGTAAGGTGACTTAAGATCCTATGTAGTGACCTAAGGCCTATTGATATAAATTATGCAAAAATAATTGTAATGATGTATGGACAATTCTCACATTACAAGTATGTTATGAAGATGAGCTACTCTATGATTTCAAGCCTATGATATATGATATTATGATCTTATGTTGTGTATGTATTCTATGGGATTTGACTTAGCACTGAGTGGAATTAAGGTGGGGGCCCTACCAAAAGCCTTAGTAGCAGCCTCATGTCCCATAAACTACGTGCCACCATAGGTTGCCTTTATATCCTAGCTAGTGGATCCACAAATAGCACATGTTCGTGATTAGGAGTCTACCCTAGTAAAGTATCATCCTCCTTCTCGATGTGGGTATCATCGGATTCAATGTTATAGCTCGCATGGTCTTATTGTCGGTTATGGTTTCCATCCCACATATGTATGATCTGTTAAGTATGTTATGATTTTGAATTTATATTTTTAAATGCTTTGGTCAGTATGATTTTCTCATGACTTTACGTATTCCAACTTATCATGTAATTTACTTGACCTTTGCATTCTATGATTTATGTTGCATGTCATGCCCTCATACTTAGTACATTCCAACGTACTAATGCATATTATTTGCCTACATTGTCTCATAATGTAGGGGTTGGGGTTGAAGATCCTAATCGTCTAGGTAACTAGTAGGTGTTCTCCATCCGAAGGTGTTTTGGTAAGTCCTCATTGATCGGGGACTAGTTTCAAGTTGGTTACTGTTTCCTTTTCATAAGACTTTTGTTTGCGTTGTATGTTGAGGGTGAGCTATGGACATGTCTTAACCCCCGCCCATACTCATATTTAAAGGCATCTAGTTGGATATATGTTTGAGTCTATATTGTCACAAGATATTTTTAGATTTTTATTCATGGTTTTAGACTCTCTTATGATGTTTTCTCTTTTATATTTCACCTTATGTATGCTTACGATATGTACAAGAGGCTTGGTTGGAGCTCTTCGGAGTTTCGATCGCCATGTTACGTCTAGGCCCTAGGTCGGGTCGTGACATATTCCTATCTCAGATTTTAGTACCTTCTTGAGCTTTTGAGTAGTTATTCTTGAGTTTGAATTTTTGAGTTCTTGTATTACATTTATGCATTGAGTAAATTCTTAGATTGGTCATCATTCGAGGATGAATGACCCAAGGGGGTGATATTGTTATACCTCGTACTATTCTAGCTTAGACCATGTTTGAGAACTTAGATAAAAGTTTGAGGAAACCACAGTCTATGACCACGAGAGGTACCTACAATCCATAGTAATACAATAGAGTCGTAGGTGGCCATTCGTTTTTCACTACTAGACATAGAAATTTTTTAACTTTTGACCCATTCTACGAGCTCAACTTTATGACCCATAAGGTCTTCCCATAAATCCCATGGTCACATTCTCGTAGATACTGGAATGTGCATCCCTTTATACTTGTTGGGTCTAAGACACATAAGTAAGTCTTCAACCCGTAGAAGGGTCCATAGACCCCCTACCCTTAAGAACCCTAAACATTCCACGAGCACCTTTTATGGCTCGTAGAAATTCTTACGATCCATAGAAGGGCATACTTAGACCCTAAAGACCAATTTTAGTAGAGTCCATTTTTAGGCCCTAGTTGTATGACCAGTCTTATATAGTCCATAGAAGAATCTAAGGATCGTTAAAGGACCCGTAACGACCCAGGTTAAGTTTTAATGAGGGTTTGTTTGGTATTTTTCTACCTTTCCTAAACAAAAATAATGAAGTTTTGGGACTAAAATAAGTTCCTTATCAGTACCCAATGAGGCTTTTCTCTCATTAACACTAAGAATATTTTGAGAGAAAGGATTGGAGAGAAGGAGAAAAACTAGGGTTTAAGCATGTCAACCAAATACTTAAAGTTTTTCTTAAATCTTTGATCTTTCAAGTATATGAGGTTAATCACAACATTGGACTGAGTTCGTCTTCTTGTCCAACATCTTCATTCAATCAAGTTTGAGTAGAGTTTAAGTTAGAGTTCCAATCTGTTAAATTTAGTTATTAAGTTAATTATGTAACTTTTTATTTAGTTCCTTGTATATATAAGTATATTGTGATAGGTGGTGGCAAAGTGAGCCCTTATTTTTGTAACCCACCCAACCCGCCCATATTTTAATGGGTTGGGTGAGTGATTTTTATATTGGAAAAATATGAGTTTAAATCCATATTCAACCTATAAAAATATTGGTGTTTATGGGTAAAATATGGGTAAACTATAGGCTTTCCAAATGGGTTAAGCTTACAACTTTTATTCACTCAAAAATTATGATACCACCAAAAATATTGTAATTTCCCTTCTTTTTTGTGTTCTTCACTAAAAATAATTATTCTTAGCTATAATAAAAAAAATTGAAAATGTGAGGTCTTTGGCCCTCGGAATTGGATCTCGGTTTGAAATTTGGATTCTTATTCAGGAGTTGGGATCGAGTCTCAAATCAGATATCAATATTGGATTTCGGATATGTCATCGAGGTTGGGTGTTTGGGTCAAATCTCAATTTGAAATTTGGTTCCAGATTCAATTGTCGAAATCAAGTCCATATCGAGTGTTGGGGTCGTATTCTAATTCAAAAGTCGAGTTTTTATTTGGGTGTTAGGTCCCAAGTCAGATCCTCGATTGGGTGTCAAGATTGAGTCCCGAATCAGTCATCGGGTTGGGATCTCAAGTCAGAAGTCGGGGGTCGAGTCTCAATTTAGATGTTGGATCCTAAATTTGGTTTGGAGAACGGTCCCGCATTGGGTGTTTTGTATAATTTTACGATATAATAAATTAAATAAAATATTTTCAACATTTTTCATCCAAAAAAGACAAAAAAAAATTCTCCATATTGAATTTTAAAGTAGAGTACTAATTACTCATGAAAATATGGGTAAACTAGTATTTTACCCAACCCATATTTGCCCATATAAAATATGTGTGGGTTAAATTATTATCCATTTTATGTTTAACCATTTTCAACCCCCCAAATTTGACCCAACCGGCCCATTTCCATCACTAATTGTGATGATTCTTATGATTTGAATTCTTGGATTCTCATTCATTTCTGCATTCACATGAACTCTAATTTATTATATTCACATTTCTTATATTTTATGCATTAATTTGAGATAAAAGAATGATATATTTCATCTTTTAATTAAGAAAGAGTTTGAGCAACAGTTTGAGTTTGAGGAGTCTTTCATTCACTGATTTTGAATATAATCATTATTAAGAATAAATGATTTGGAGTATAATGCATTTAATTTGAGATTGAGATGAGAAACTAAAGAATTTTTTTAAAAATCTATTCATTGAGCTGAGATTATAATCTGTTAAAGAGAAGAGGAGAGTTGAGTTAAATCGAGTAAGGTCCAATGATAATAATGACATAATATTTTGAGTACTTACACTCACTTGAGTTCATGAGCATAATAATATATATTTTAGGTGTAGTATTTATCACCGATTTTGATAAGGGTTTAGAACAACTCAAACCCCATAAACTATATAGCTAGTGTAGGTTAGGATTGTATCGTTGATTAGGGCGACTTCTCACTTTACTCCGTGATAATGACTTTTATTGGATCCATGAGACAAGTTGTGTCCCTTACTTTGGCAAGGTATTGGATAGCTATGGAAACAACAACAATTAGTTGTATCATCACGATTCTTGTAGTGATGGTTGTTAGTTAAAGAAACTCTTGAAAGAGTAAATACTATTTTTACATTGAGTTGCATTATTCATTTATATTTTATAAGGCATTGCCTTATTCATATATTGTATGCTTTATTTAGTTGAGCATTTCAACATTCAATTGAATTGAGTTGAGTTGCGTATTCTTATGTAAGTTTTTTCAATTATTTTATTTACCATACATTCCATGTACTATCTCCATTTGGTACTTTATTGTTTAATGATGCAGACACACGTGATAGATATCTTCAACAGGCGCATCGTTAAAGATAAGATTTCCATCCTACTTTTGGTGAGACCCCTTTGCATTCGAAAGTGCTCTTAATCTTTTAATTTAGTCTTTATTTTTTTAATTATTTGAGGTAGTCATGGGACTTTCATAGCACCTATTTAGAGTAAGTATTTAGGGGTTTCATAGACTAGACATAGACAAAGTAAAGTTATTCAATATTACTTTCATTTGAGTCCATGTTTTGCAAACATCGTGTTATATTATAATCAGAGACATTTTGAGACTTAATTATGAGAAGTTGCATTTTTATAAATTTACATTCCAATCTTAAAACATAACTGATTGAGTTGAGTCTTCCGCTAAGTAGTAGCCAGGCCAAGGTTTGGAAACCCTTCTGACTCTTTTTTAGCTCATCCTTCACGCTTTAGCTTCACATTACTATCCCCAACATGAAGTTCTCCACAAGAAGTCCATGGATCATCAACGTAGGGATTACAACCACCAAACATTGGTTCTTCATCACAAGAAGCCATAAAAACAAAACAAGAAAAGAGCAAAAACAAATATTCACAATTTGGATAGAAAGTAGTAAATTATAAATTTTAAATAAATTAAATATGCCAAATTGCTCCCCGGTAAAGGTGCCATATTTTATAACTCTCAACTATACCCTTATGAATCAAAGTGTAAGTGGTTGCTAGCAATATAAAGCTAACATATAAGGAGTTTGAATCCCTCAAGGAAGAAGGAGTTTGAATCTCTCAAGGAACAATGTGTAGGAAACTGAAGAAATAAAGAATTACAAGCTACTAGTTTGAATCCAAAATAAAAAGTACAATTTTGATATAATATGAACGTATCGGTAACAATCAATGATAAGAAAAAAGGAATGCAGGAACAAGGGAAAAGGTCTTTTCAAGCAAGGAACCAAAGGGACTTAGGGAATGGGAAGTTGATTAATATTCCCACAATCAATTTCACCTTAATCTCATATAAACTCAATCAATCATGGGTAAATTCATAAATGCCTTAATATCTAAATTATCCACCTACTTCTCTTGAATGTAGGAAAATACTTCTCAACTATTTCTCTCAAATCTAATTAAGTGACAACAAAAATATTCTAATTATAGACATTGCATAGAGTCACTTTCTCTAGCCAGAATCCTATTTATGAGTTGTTACATCTCAAATTATGAACCAATCCATATTTCCAAAACTCAATTGACTCTCTAAAGTTCAATCAAAGTGGATGGGCAAGTCCAAGGAGTGATCAATTACATTAGAAAAGAAATTAAAGCACAAAATTGACTAGATAATCAAAGATCAATTTCATAAATAAGAAACCACTCAATTAATTGTAAAAGAAAAATAATAAAATGAACACCTCATTAAATGTCTATTTCTATCACAAAACCCCAATCATAATATGTTCAATTAAACCTACAATACATTAAATACAAAACAAGGGAATGAAGAAAGGATATGTATAGTTACAATCGAGAATTCAATCGTCAATCCAACTGTGAATTGTAAGGAAACTTGCTATCAAATTCTAAGCCCAAGTTGTGTAGTGTCTTCAATATTCCAAGATGACAAAGATGTCCAATGATGTTTTTCCATCCGCTCATCATCAACTTTTGTGAGAATTTGAGGTATTAAAATGCATGAAATTCATTCCTTGCCCTTTTGTTAATTATTTGACTATGTCTAAAGCGACAGAATTACCACAAAAGTGATACCGCTAAAGCTAACACCACTCACATGAGAATCCTGCAATTTGGGCAGCTGTTGCTATATCGTTCGTCTTGGTGGCTAAAGCGATTTTTACCCTCTATTGACTTGTCGCAAAAATGAAACTATTTTCGCGATTGTGACATCAAAACTTAGATTTTCCTTTATATTTTGGCTCTCTTCTACTCTGTCCTAGTGTTTTTCATCAAAACTACTTATAAGATTCAAATATCATAAATACACACAATTCAAATGATAATTAACCTCAATCTATAAATTAACAATAAAAAATCACAAGGAAAAGATGTAAATAAGTCACAAATCCCTGACTCATCAAAACCCCAACTTAAAAACATTGCTTTTCCTCAAGAAAAACAAAACCAAATCCACAAGAGGTAATCAAGTTAAGCACAACACATTTCCATTTCAACTAAGGATCATGATATTGACTTTGGTTGGTACTAACAAATAGTCCTCATGTAAATCTTTTCACAGAAGAAACACCCTTATTTTCACAGTATATTTTTCAAGAACAAAGAATTATTATGTGACAACAACTCAAACTCAAGAAGTGACTCAACTCTTTAGATATTTTACATGCTCACTTGATTCAGTTAATGCCCTCACAAGAAAAGAAATGTCCCCAAGACTCTCTTGGGGTAAAAGCACACACACTGGCACTCGCAATAAAACATCTCATGAAAACAAATGCCACATCACACGCTTGCCACATTTTCAATCAATATTGACTCAACTTCATTTGGTTAGAAATCTCAAAGTCCATTGTTAAGATTATAATGTACTCTTAATGAAGGTTAGGATATAATTTAGGTATAAGTGACTACACCCTTTTTGAACTACTGAACAACTCACTATTTTCTACCTTTTCCACCTTTTCTTCATTTCTCACACCGATGCACTTTACAAATTTTCATTTCCACTCTAGATGCCCTATATGCAATCATTTTCAACTTTTTGTGGATTCAAGTCTCGTTTATTCACTTCCTTTCCTTTTTTTTCAAAACTTTTTTCTTTCTTTATGACTTTTTCCTCCATGCATCATTCTCTTTTTTAATCAAGCTCTTATGTAATAGGCATCCCTTCTATGAGTTTCCCATAAAACCCTAATTTAGACTTTCAACCTCTACTTTTACAATTGTATATTCAAGGAGGGAAAGGGTTTAAAAGATGAATGTCTTTTCAAAATGAGAAAGTGTTGTAATAAGGTTGTCATTAAAAGGGATTAGGCTCAAAAGGGACAACGAAGGATATATTTAGTGCAAAGGTTGGATTTTTTAGGCCAAGTGGAATTCAAGAAATCAAATAAAGACTAAGATCATTTTTACAAAAAACTCAATTAAGACCAATATTTCAAGACCAACTGGGCAAGTTCTAGTTAGCATAAGCGAACACAAGGAATTATTCAACAACTCACCACAAATGGCATGAAAATCAATTAATATGGATCAAAATCTTATTTCCTTTTCAACATACAAGTGGAATTTAACATTCAGACCGCTAACAAATCAAAAATCACAAAAGAGTTACAAGTGTTTTTACAAAATAATTCAAAATATGCTCTACATTCAAAATGGAATGGTAAGAAAGTGTTACACCCCATACTCTCGAGCTCGGTATGTCTCTTAAGTTCCTTAGACATTATCATATGAGCCGGATAAGCTACGATACTATCAAATGACTATAAGGAGAGGAAAATGTGTTACCGCATAGTAGAGAAGGTTGGAAATAGAGTCATAAGAATCTAGAAGGAATTGGAGGCCAAATAATGAGTTGTAGGACTCGATTTACCTACGTAAGCTACCAACTTAGAGGTCTTACATACTTGAGTTACTTGAGGACATACTAAGCTGATGTAACATGGATTATATAGGCTCCTAAAATAAGATGAGATTACGAACCCACGAGGAAGGGGAAAAGACGATATGTGGCAGACAATGGAGGAGTGACACATGGTAGCACCTCAAGAAAACAGGTGACCCACCTACTTGGGGTCAAGTAGGTGACCCACCTGCTTGGGGGAGGTGGGATCCACTGCCATGTGGCATCTCCTCTTTCAATGCATGGATACGGTGGCCTAATAGGGCTGGACACGTATCCCCCTTAGGAGATGACATTTGTAACCTCTTGGTACCACATATATGTATGTATATGTAATATATACTTCAGTTTCTAAACGTAAACCTGCAGCAAAACAAAGAAAGCAAACCCTAAACTTGGAGAGAAAAGTGTGGCGTCTAGGAGGAAAAAAATAGGTAAGTCCCAATTTCATTCCATAAATTAATTATACAGCATATACCACGATGATATGGATATATTAGAAGTATAAAATCATGACTTGGTGCAGCCAAAATGGACAACAAACAGTCCACACAGTTTCAGAGCGACTAGAGAAGTTTCGAGGCAAGTTTTGGCGAGTTTTGGCTGATTTCGGGTAAAGTAAGACTTATCCTTTAAATTTAGACTTTATGGGGTTTTTATGTTGGGTATTATATACCTTTTATACTACTGTAAGTATAAAAAAGGTCATGTAAATGTTTGACAATAGAAATAATTGAAAGTGAAGTCGTCGTAGTTAAATTGTAGTCGAAATGGGGTGTTGTGCATGTGGGGTGCTTCTGCAGGTGTGTGGTGATGTATTGCAGGGCCTAAATGTATTTTAAAAGGGGTGTGGGTGCTTATGATTTCAGCCACACGACCCCTGATTTTGTATAATTAAAGGTTTTGCGAAACAAAGACTAGAAACTCTATTTTGGTATTACAATTTTCAGTTAGTTGGGTGGAGTTTATATTGTGTAATGTTGCCATGTTTTACTTGTATATGAGCTGCAGGTTGTTGTTTTTGGTTGGATTTAGTAATTAGGTATGTAATTGGGAATTCAGATAGGGCATATTATAGGGGAGATGCTGCCCAATTTCTGGTAAATCTTTAAACGAGTTTAGGAACTAGTCGAAGAGGCGAGCGAGGAAATAAGTTATGTGAATACTAAGGTGCAACCGAAGGCGCTGAAAAGTTGAAGGTTGTTGATACTCGCCTTTCTTCCATGTCAATAGGTTTGTAGGATGACATCGTGGACTGATTAAGAGAAGTCCATACGAGGTATGTAAAGCTTTCTTTTGGCGTGTTTTTGGAATAAGTATGTAGAGCTATCTTTCTTTTCTTTTGGCATGTCTTAGATGTAAGTTATGAATGATATGTATATGATATTTGGGATTCAATCCACTCATAAAGCCCTGAATATAAGTTGAAACTCTCATTTACTTTTTGATGTTAGAACTCCTACAATAGCTGGGTTGTTGCCTTTAAGTCTTTTATGTGATGAAAATTAGTACATGTAAAGCCTATCTCTTCTTTCCTTTAGAATGAATTAATTTTAAGTAAAATGATATATGATATGGGTTTAGAGGTAATTCCATTTATGAGCTCTGAGTGTAACTCGTGACTTGTAGTCACTTCTGAACAGTAAGAGTCTGAAAGTAGTCAAACTACTATTCTCGAGCCTGCTATGTAATGAATAGTAAGTGGAGGTACCAACTCTTCTTTTTAAAGGCTCTGAAATGATAAATGCGTCTGATTGTATAAGTTGAGTCTTTGACTAGATAAATTGTGTTTCTGATTGCATAGACTATATTTCTGATTGCATAAATTGTGTGGCATTATCTTGATACATGTCTGGGATTTCTGAAGCCCTAACTGATGTAAGCCCTAATGACATCTAAAGGGGTACCTCGGATAATTACTCCCCTGGTCTTCAGGTGATGGTTCACTTGACTGTTTCATGGAGTCTTAAATAATGACTTAGTTGCATATGGTTTCTCACTAATCTACTTGTGCATACTGTAACCCATCCTTTCTCGAGTCCCACGATGGGCCAGGAATGTTATCATGCACAGTTTTACTACTTCCTTCACCGCGTCTTGGGCCGTATGTGTACAGTTCCACATATGAGTAGATGATTCCGTATGTGAGGTGTGATATATGTTATATTTTATGATGATACGATTATTCACCGAGTCCCAGGTCGGCTGTAATATGATAGTATATGTGGCGAAATAAGGAAGGAACACTGAGTCCCTCCTTAAAAGGACAGATACAGTATGTATATTATGATGGTACACTATAGACGTACACCACTCCATTCACCGAGTCCCTCACTAAACAGTCGGATACTTTATGTAGGCATACATATGAGATTAGAGTGATACATTCGTGACCCCGAGCCCGGTAGTGAACCAAATATAATACGATGACACACATGATAAGATTATACCATATACGATGATATGATGCCGTATATGATGATATAATGAAATAAAACGCATGATAATACAATGACATGTGAATATAAGGAAATGATTATGACACCGAGTTCACTAGAGGGCTGGGCACAACATATGATGATGTATATGATTACATGTCCTAAGGTACAGGTACAGTAAATCATTAAATTATTATACTTGTCCCTTGCATCCTTATTTTCAATTATGGTCTCAGTTATGATGTGTTATGCTTTACATACTTAGTACATATATCGTACTGATCCCCTTTTTCTCAGGAGGCTGCATTTCATGCCCGTAGGTATATGTGTTCATTTTGGAGATCTATTAGCTTAGGATTTCCTCTAAGCTATGTTGGAAGTGCTCCACTGTTCTGGAGCCTAATTTTTTATACTGGTCATCTAATATGTATATATTTGTATATTCAGGGGTACGGCGGGGGCCCTTTCCTGCCATATGATGCAGTTATTACTCTTAGAGGTCTGTAGACATATGTATGTGAGTTATTTGTAAGTTCATTTCAGTTGTGCCCATATGACGTGTTGCAAATGTTTTCATAGTATGGCAGCCTCATCGGCTTACGTGCCCTTTCCTGTTATGATATAGGTAAATGATGCTACATATTTATGAAAAAAAGTTTTAAACCATTGAGGTTTTACGTATAATATCACATCACACATGGTTCAACTTAAGTGTAGCTGGTAGGTACATATACGGGGGTCTAGGTCAGACCCCAGTCGCAGCCTACGGGGTTGGGTTGTGACAGAAAGACTCCTCTTTTAATACCAAACAAGTCAAAACATCACATTAGAGCACCAACATGGTCAACAATTTCATGCTTAGTTTTCACCATGGAACCAAAATCAACTACTTAAACTTCACCATGAGCAACATTTATCGGCAACTCAAACTTTACCGTGGACAACTCCAATTCTCATTATCTATGGGTACTCAGACTTCCCCTAGTGAAAGGAGCGCAATAATTACTCAGATTTCACCATGGATACAAGAAGATCCATTACACAAAATTAATGATTTGGCTTAAAGAAATTCATCAATCTATCCATTATAGGACATCTCCATTCAACTATACCATCTTAAAAAAATTGAACACAAAGAACCTACAAAACGACATAAGAAAAACTAACAAAGCAAAACAAAAATGACTAATGCATTACAAATTAAATCTATAGCCCAACAAGGTCATATCATCCACATAATCATCAAAGCCCGACAAGATACTAATCAAAGTATGCATTCGACAAATGATCACAAAGGAGGAACCTCAACATGAAAATTGTAATGTGTTCTCACACTACAAACATGAAAATCATAAAGAGATACAAAATATTCCTTGCAGTGAATCACTCATTGTCCTCACTCTTTATGGCCTCAGTGTCCTCTTTATTAGAATCATCACAGATGACACTATAAGTACGTCTACACTTTCATCTGATCTTGACAAAGGAAGTGGCTCATTCCCCTTCAAGACCTTTCATATCCCTTTAACCCCTTTCCACATTCGGATGAAAAATTTATCTCTTCTCTTTTGCTCATCTTCATCTATGCATGGGACCTACACAACTTATTGTTTGACCTAGGCACGTCGGCATAAGACTTTTACAAACTAGATAGTTGAGCTTTTTCTTTCTTTGGTCATCAAAGTAAGCATCAAATTCTTTTTGTGGGACAAATGAATAAGGTCCCCTAGATGACTCACCCGACCCGTGAGAAAGGTTTTTAAGTAACTCTTGGACCACCTTCAAATTATCGGTCTATTACTCATATGGCCCCACTGATGATAGTCTCATGGAACTCTCCTCAATGCTTACCGAATTTTCAAAGTCTATCTTCCGCCACTTACCTTTTTTGGTGGTCCCTTCATCTCGCACTTTTAAAGGAAAAATTGGAGCCCAGGGACTTACCCAATTATCATTCAGTGCATCCAACTTTAGCCCGCTTGCATAGCTTTGTGATAAAGGAAGGAAACACGATGGAGGGACGTTCATGGATCTTGAATTCCCAAAGATCATTAGCAATCAAGTGGCCCACTTTCAATGTGTTACACCCCACACTCTCGAGCTCGGTATGTCTCTTAAGTTCCTTAGATATTATCATGTGAGCCAGATAAGCTACGGTGCTATCAAACGACTATAAGGAGAGGAGAATGTGTTACTGCATAGTAAAGAAAGTTGGAAATAGAGTCATAAGAATCTAGAAGGAATTGGAGGCCAAATAATGAGTTGTAGGACTCGATTTACCTACGTAAGCTACCAACTTAGAGGTCTTACATACTTGAGCTACTTGAGGACATACTAAGCTGACGTAACATGGATTATATAGGCTCCTAAAATAAGATGAGATTACGAACCCACGAGGAAGGGGAAAAGACGACATGTGGCAGACAATGGAGGAGTGACACGTGGCAGCACCTCAAGTAAGCAGGTGACCCACCTACTTGGGAGGTGGGGCCCACAAGGACACGTGGCAGCCTAGGGGTAAGCCATGGATCCGTGGCCCAATAGGGGCTGGACACGTTTCACCATATGGGGATGACATGTGTCACCTCCTAGGACCACATATATACATGTATATGTGTGTTATACTTCAGTTCTGATCCATTAAACTTCAGCAAAAACTCAAGAACAAAACCCTAGTTTAGAGAGAAACTAGCGACGGCTAGGAGGAACAAAAAGAGGTAAGTCCCGATTTCATTCCATAAATTAATTATCTAGCATATACCATGATGATATGGAGGTATTAGAAGTATAAAATCATGGCTTGGTGCAGCAAAAACGGACAGCAACCAGTCCACACAGTTTCAGCACGCTAAGAAGGGTTCCGAGGCGCGATTTTGGCTAGTTTGGCCAATTTCGGGTAAGTTAAGGTTTCTCATTTAAATTTCGAATTTATGGGGTTGTTATGGAGTGTATTATGTACCTTTTATACTGCTGTAAGTATGGAAAAATCATGGGGATGCTCAGCAAAAGAAACAATCTAAATTAAAGTCGCCGTAGTTAAATTATAGTCGAAGTGAGGCGTGGTGTGTTTGGAGGCTGCTGCTGGTTGGGTGGTGTGCGTTTCAGGGTATAAATGTGTTCTAAAATAGGTGTTGAAGTTTCTGGTTTCATCCACACAATTCCACGCTTCATACGATTAAAGGTTTCGCAAAATAGAAACTAGAAACCCTATTTTGAATATCGTAATTTCGAGCAAGTCGTTCAGAGGTTGTAATGTATAATGTTGCAAAGTTTTCTATATATATGAGCTGATGGTTATGTTTTTGTTTGTCTTTAGATATTAGGGAAGTGATTGAGAATTCAGATAGGGCACATTATAGGGGAGGTGCTGTCCGATTTTCGTTAACGCATTAACTAGTTAAGGAACTAGTCGAGAAGGCGAGCGAGGGAATGGGGTTTATGAATACTCTTAAGTAATGTAAGATGCTGAAAGGTCTAAAGAGGTTGATGTTCGTATTGATTTCATGTTACCTAGTTTCACGGGATGACAAGGCGACCGGGACAAAGACTAACCCATAACAGGTATGCGAATCTTTCTTGTGACATGTTTTTGGAATAAGTATGTAAAGCTTATCCCTTCTCTTGGCATGTTTTTTGCATAAGTAGGTAAAGCTATTCTTCTTTATTTTGACATGCCTTAGATATAAGTTATGAATGGTTTGTATATGGAACTTGGGGATAGTTCCATTCGTAAAGCTCTGAGTATAGTCCATAATTCTTATCCACTTCGTAATGGTAGAACTCCTGTAATAGTTGAGATATTGCCTTTTTAAGGCTTCTATAGGATAAAAGATAATATATGTAGAGCCTATTGACTCGTGTTCACTTCTAAATGCTAAGGCTCTTAAGGTAGCTGAGCTATCACCATCAAGCCTTCTATACAGGAAATAGTAACCGGATGCATGGGAAGCATGAACTATAACTCCTATTCATTTCTTAATATCAAAGTTCTTAAAGTAGTTGAACTGCTACTCTCGAGTCCCTATATGATGAATACTAATTGAATGTATGAGCTCCCATGCCTAAGAACTCTATAATGACAAGTGTCTCTGATTGCATAAGCCATTTGGTATTACCTTAATAAAAGCCTAGGACTCTTGAGACTCCGTCGATGTGGCCCCTAATGGAAGTTAGAGGATATGTGAGACGATGATAGTTTTGATCCTCAAATGATAGTCCATGACAATTGTTATACCAAATATTAGATAATAAACTAATTGCATATGGTTCCTTGTTACTTTACTCATGCAGGCTGTTAATACGTCACTCACCGCATCCCATGAAGGGTCGGGCTGGATAAACTTACCGCGTCCTATGAAGGGCCAGGCATGATAAATTCACTGCGTCCCATGAAGGGCCGGGCATGATAAATTCACTGCATCCCATGAAGGGCCGGGCATGATATATGATGAAATAATTATTCACCGCATCCCATGAAGGGCCGGGCATGATATATGATGCAATGATCATTCACCGTGTCCCATGAAGGGTCGGGCATGATTATGATGAAACGATTATGATACCGAGTTCACTAGAGGGCTGGGTACAGGGTATGATAAGGTATATGACTGCATGTCCTAAGCTGCAGGTACAGTAATCTGTTAATTATTATACATGTTTTCTGAATCCCCATTTCAGTTGTTGTTTTAGTTATGATATGTTATGCTTTATATACTCAGTACATATATTGTACTGACCCTCCGTTCTTTGGGGGGCTGCATTTCATGCCTGCAGGTACAGATGTTCAATTTGGAGATCGGTCAGCTTAGGAGTTCCTCTCAGTTATTTTTGAAGTGCTTCACTGTCTTGGAGCTTAATTTTTGATACTGGTCATTTAATATACATATTTATTTATTCAGGCCTTGTCTCGACATATGATACAATTATTACTCTTAAAGGTCTGTAGACATGTGTATGTGGGTTATTTGTAAGTTTGTTTCAGTTGTGCTCATACGACGTATTATAAATGTTTTTGTGGTATGGCAGCCTTGTGGGCTCGCGTGCCCTTTCCTGTTATGATACAAGTGAATGTGGCTACAGGTTCCTGAAAAAAAAGTTTTTGACCACTGGGGTTTGTATATAGTATCACATCACACACGGTTCAACTTAAGGGTAGCTGATAAATACGCATAAGAGGGTCCAAGTCAGACCCCAGTCGCGGCCTATGGGGTTGGGTGGTGACATAATGGTATGTCATCAAGTAAACAATCAACAATATGCGCTCTCAACACCAGTATATTACTAGTGTTTCCAGTAGGAGAGATTCGACTACAAATAATAGACATCAAATTCCTAGATTTGGCTATGAACTCGGCAGGTGTAATTCTGGTCCGGGCATAGCTTCGAGATAAACCAACTATCGGGTGCATCCGTGAAGGATTCAATGTCATTATTAGGTAACTCATACACCTCATTTATTTCTTCTGACCCATATTAACTGCCTTTTCTTGAATAATCATCACTTTGGTGGTCATGTTCATCATCATTATGTTGGAATAAAATTCCCTCACCCCTTTCTAATTTTCCTTGCAAGGTTCAGATGCATAACCAACCCTTAGTTTTGAGTCTATGATAGAATCTAGGAAGACTTTCAGGGACCTACTCAAGTGAAATCACTCTTTTGAGGAATAACTTCTTCCTCAGTAAGTCTTCGTAGTAGATGTTTTTCCCTCTACAAAAAATGAATATATTCTGATAAAATTCTTCATCTACTTCCACTTCATAAATAAGTTGGCATGCCATCTTAAATTTTAGAAAACCTAAACATATCACAGTAGCATGAAAACATAAGATAAGTATGTTAAACAATGCAATATTATTAGTGAAAGTCATAGAAAAGCATGAGAAATCGATTAGGGGCCTATTTGCTTTAGCGGGAGCAACAAAAGTAAGTAGGTCTCGCATTAGCGAAGTTTCTTCAGCGATAGCCTATTTGCTTAAGGGACCCCTCGTTCCCAAACATAGAAATCAACTCAATCACACAATTTTTCACACAAAATTTCATTCAACATGAGTTTGAATACAACAATAATCATTTCATCACACAACCTCCACAGATCAATATCTATGTTTTACAAAACTATTTATCAAGGAGTTACCTACCATCGCCTTACTTTGACTCTTCCAGTTGAGGGAGAAAGCTTTCAATGTATTGTTATGCTTTTAGTGTAGGTCTTGGGTGTGTTCTGATACATTAGGGTTGAGTTATTGATTATGCTTCTAGATAGTTGAGAGCGAATGAGCGCAACTGCCGCACTCATGCTTTAGAGTTGGCGGTGGCAGTTTCTGCACTTAAGGTGTGGAGGAACTACTTATACATGGTCCATTTGAGATATATATAGATCATCGAAGCCTATAGTACATTATGATTTAGAGCGACCTTAATTCTAGGCACCGATGCTGGATTGAGCTTTTAACAGATTATAACATCTCTATTCTCTACCACTCGGGCAAGGCGAATGTAGTAATAAATACCTTGAGCCAGAAGATGGGGACTATGCGTAGCTTAGCTTACCTGTCTGATGTGGAGAGACCCCTACCCTTGGATATCTAATATTTGGCTAATATCATGGCCAGGTTAGACATGTCAGATTAAGGATGGATTTTGGATTTTGTGGGAGCTCGGTCATCTTTATTGGATCAGATTTGTGACCAACATTTTGAGGCTGGAGCATTCATAGAGCTTTAAGAGATGGTATTGCGAGACAAGGGTGGTTGTTCATCTATTAATTTAGATAGGGTACTATGATTTGATGGTCACATTTGTGTTCCTAGAATTGGAGACTTTATTCAGGTGATTCTACGTAAAGCCCACGATTCCAAGTACTTATTCATTCGAGAACTGCAAAGATTTATCAGTATTTATGACCATATTACTAGTAGTGTGGCATGATGAGAGATATAGTTGAGTATATGTCACATTTTTTGAGTTTGTAGTAGGTTAAGACAGAGCATCAAAGGCCTGGTGGAGTGTTTTAGAGATTACCCATTCCCAAGTGGAAGTAGGAGTGCATTACCATGGACTTTATTATTGGATTTCCTCAGACACCTATAGTTAATGATGGTATTTGGGTTATCGCTGATCAATTGACGAAGTCAACATATTTCCTTCCAGTATGGTCCACTTTTACTTTACAACATCTAGCTCAGATCTATATGTAGGAGGTGGTCCATCTTCATGGGGTATTGGTGTCTATTATATCAGATAGGGGATCTCAGTTTACTTCTAGTTTTGGAGAGCCTTTCAGAGAGAGTTGGCATCTAATCCCAAGATCCATTGTGGAATTCGGCTTAAAATGGTACTTGAATGTGGCACCCACTTTTAGTCATAATGCCCTCGTATGAAAATTTTGACTGTTTCATTGAGTTTGGAATGCCAAATTTGGTGGTGTAGCATACTTGTTTGTACACATGGGATTCTAAGCACCCCATCAGAATATTTGAATGTGGTGAAAAACAGCATTTCAGATAATATCTAGTGTAGGATAAATTGTTCTCCATGATCGCGGGCCTTGGTTGTGTTAGGGAAGACCAATGTCTTTGTTCACCCATTCATAGGGTAATGGCCATTTTCACGAAGGTATGCCTCTTTTGCCTCTGCGTTCGCAGACCTCTGGCCACATTCACGAAGTTTAATTATCCTGACCTCCACGTTCATGGGCCACTTAAGGGTGTGTTCTCGAAGGACAAAACCTTGGTATTTTAATAAAAGACAAAGGATGAACTCAACATTTTCCTTAATGTTCAAACATCGATTTCTCCTCCTTTTCTTAACCAAATTTGGTGATCCAAGGGTCTAAATTCAAGCAAATTGCATGGGGAATCCGTTGGTGAGATGAAAACTTATTTAGGAGTTTCGTGTGAGGTAAATTTCTATTTTAGCCACTGCCATTGCCATATTCAGATTGAAATTTTAATGATATTTTGGAGGATTGTAACACTATCATTGAAATTTTAAGGCTAACTTTTGAGTTTTTCTGCAAGGAACATCATAGTAGCTTAGTTTAGGTTGTGGGGGTCTCATTTTTGATAAATCGCTGCTTCTAGATGTTGGCATAGTTGTTCCTTTTACCTTGAATTATGGGTATTTGGTTGCATGATCATTTTTATTTGTTTTCCAATATCGTACTAAGTTTCAATTTGATCTTTGAGCGTGGGGTGCTGTTAAGGACTAGTTTATGGGGTTAATTCTGGAATTTCAGATGTGGGTCCAATATTTCTCATTTTAGACTCCAAAATTGGTCCGTCTCTAAAAATTATAAAATTATTGTCTAAACGACTGTAATGACATTACAAATTTGTTTTTGATTATGCACTAGTATTTCGTGGCCTTTTAGAAAGGAAATACTTCGGCAAAGTAATTTGGATCGCGCATGGTCAGCCTGTAGTTAGGCTATGACTTTCCCTTCTTTAGAGTGAGTTGGAATATGTGAAATCCTATTAAGATTGATGAAATTTATATTGGGTAGCTTATTTGTATATCTTACGTGTTAAAAAGCATGTTTTAGGCTATTATAGAGCATTTCTGGTAATTGAAAGCATGTAATCTCTCTGATGAATGTTATTACTTTAAGTGACGTTGATTTAACCTATTTGGCATTATGGAGAATGTTGACCTTAATATAGGCTATTGGAACTTGCTTTAGATGCCCCAACGTCACTATGGCGAGCTTAGGTCCTTGTAGAATGGTGTAGCAAGCTAGTGCCTGGTAGTTTGTCCTTAGATAGGCGGTAAACTTACTCTTATGAATATGTTTATCCATAACTCTCTATTATTGTGACATTCGAGATGCATTGGTGATACTAGACTTTGTGATCATTTTGGTTCGGCTCCGATTCAAGTTTTAGAAGTGTATGAGTTGATTTATTGGGAAGGAGATTCTTGATAAGATCAGTATACAGTTGTAAAAAGAATGATCGACATGCTCGGATAAGTTATCTTTGAGTATTCGGGTCCCTAGTCCTGACCTCCATTCTGAGTTTCTCTTGAGAAGTATCCGGGAAGCCAGTGCCAGCCTCTGCTAACTTAGTAGTGTCGCAAGCATCCAGGTACCCATTCCCGGCCTCGACCATATTGATATATTCGAGAAAGCCTCTGGGTTCCACTCCCAGCCTTGACCACACTGAGAATTCACGAGCATCTGGGTAGCCTGTCCCGTCTTGATCCCTAAAACACTCTTGGTTTATTTATTCTCGGAGATTTTGGTTCAGAAATGACATGGTTATCCAATTCTTTGCATTGTAGATTCTTGGTTCCTAGCCTTGGTAGTTGTAGCTATTTTGTGTACCTGACGGGCTTATAGGGGTTCATCTAAGTTTATACTTAAACTTGCACATGGGTGTCCTGGCTGAGTTTCTGAGGGCCCAATTGGGTATAGCAATTGTAGTTCCCTTATATGGTACCTTTTTTACCTTTGATGTTTATTATGGAGACTATTTAGGCTTATTCTTCTTTTTCATAGTGTTTTTATACCTTTCCTTCTCATCGGCCTAAGATGCTTGCTGGTTACCATTGTCTTAGTACTCACACTACACTCTGCATCTACTTTCGTGAAGCAATACCGAGCCCCAGCTACCATTGTGGATAGATAGAGCCTATTGCGGTCAGCTTCAGAGACTAGGGTGATCACTTGACGTTTTGGCATCATTTCTATCTCCTTCTGCATGGATGGAACATCTCTTTCCTTCTAAGACTACCCAGTTGTTGTACATATTTTTGGTCCATTTTTGGGAATTCTACTTATCTTTTATTTTATGGTAGCTCTGTACTTATGACCTCCAGGTTCTGGGAGGGATCTTTAGTTGTATATATAATATTTTGTTTTGCTTCTGCATACCTATTCTATTTATTTTAGAATTTTCTTTTCTTTGTTTAGTTCCTTCCCTTAAACCCATTACATGTCATTTTAAGTTACGAGTTGGCTTACCTACTTGTGGGTTATAGTAGGTGTCATTATGACCAGAGAAATTGGGTCGTGACATTGTCTCATGTCCTTTATGTATTAGTTTGTTCCCTCAGTCAGGTGAGGCACAAGGAGCTTGTTACGCCTCCCTTAATTTAGGGAGTGATAGATGAAGATTATTACAAAGGAATCAAGACACATCTTGGATACATGGGTCATCAAGTCCATGAAGGCGGCAGGGGAATTAGTCAACCTAAAAGGCATCACAGGAACACATAATGGCAATAGCAAGTCCTAAATGTGGTCTTAGGGATGTTAATTGCCCTAATACTCCACTGATGGTAACCAAATCTCAAATAAATCTTAGAAAATACTGTGGTACCCTGAAGCTGATCAAATAAATCATCATTATGAGTATGGGGTAATGGTTCTTTATCCTCACCTTATTTAGCTACTTGTAATCAACACACATCCGGATAGAGTTGTCATTCTTCTTCATAAACATGACTACGACAAACAAAGAAGATGCACTTGGACAAATAAATCCCTTACCTAAGAGATCCTAAAGCTGAACACTAAGCTCCTTGAGCTTTGTGAGGGCAATACGCTTTTGTAGGAAATAAATAGGATGAGTAACCTACTCTATATCAATGGAAAAGTCAATATCAGAATTTTGGGGGGACAGTCAGGCAAGTCTATAGGAGTACACATATGGGTACTCTTGGACTATCGCAACTAAATCAACTGTAGGGCCCTCCTTACAAACATCTCTCACATATGCCAAATAAGACCAGAACCCACTATCCACTACTCTTTGATCCCGAGTAAAAGAAATAACCTTAACCGATGTTTGACTACAAGAGCTCTGCAACACTACCGGCAAAATACCAAGTATGGCTAAGGTAACAGTCGTGGCATAGAAATACTAGACCGCTCGATGAGGAGATAACCAATATATGCCCAAAATCATGTCAAAGTCCAGTATATCAAGCAAAATAAGATCAGATCGAGTGTCCCGCCCATGAATATTCACCAAACAAGATCTGAAAACCCGATCCACTACTAAAAAATCACCTACCAAGGTTGAAACATGCAACGACACTGCTAAGGGCTCTTGACTCATAATCAATCAAGGAGAACAATATAAAGATACATATGAATAGGTAGACCTGGATCAAATAAAGTTAAGGGGGTTGGTGCTATAAAAGAATCGTACCTGTGATCATATTGTTCAATGCCTCAGCCTCCACTCTAGATAGAACTTCATAGAAGTGGAATTTGGTGCCTCTACCTTACGTATAAACTCTTCTACCTTACTTTCATCCGTGGAGACCTCCCATGCACCCTAATGTCCACCCCAAGGATCTTGACCCTGGCCTCCGCCTCTAACTAGAAATTCTACTACTGGTTATTTTCATTTTTAGCATGAGCTTCTATAATCTCTTCAAAGAATCAAGTCCATGAAGCATTATTTTTTGAATCAACAATATCTTATGCTAGTGGAAATATATTTTTTGAATACAAATGATAAATTTTCAAAATTTTGTTAATTCGAAATAAGATATGATTATTTTGATTACATAAAAAAGTAGTATCTCTGTTTACTTTTATTTATTCAATATTTTAAAATAGATTTTTACTCTTGTTATTTTAAAAATAAAAATATTTTTTTATTTCACACTCAACATTAATTACTTATTTGTCAAACCTAAATCATACATAAGTTAATATTAGTATTGTGCTTTAATACTATATTAATCATTATTTCTTAAAAAATGTGCAAAAATTAAAGTGGACAAAAAAAGTGAACGGACTCTTACTTAGAATGTTACTCTCTATTTAATTTTATTATATGAATTTGTTTGAATTTGTATAGTTTAGAAAATAAAAAAAACATTAAAATTTGTGTTCTGTTGCGGCTAACCTATGAAGAGGGCACTCTTTGGACCAGTGGTCGAGCTCCTTGTAAACGTATCAAACCTATGTTGGTCTACTCCCAACCGAAGGCCAGCCACCCCGGCCTAAAGAAATTCACTGAACACCACATCGGCCCTTACTCAGATCGGAACTAGAACCACCCTGATGCTACTGGTCAGCCTCTAAAGCATGTAACGAAGCCTAAAATAGGAGAGTAGACCCGACCATAACCTCTAGAAGGGTCTATCATCCTGACTAGCCCTCTTGTCGTGACCCCTTGGGCCTCGTGTCGGACCTTCTCAAGTGTACAAGCATGGTGTACAGCATCTAGAAAGGATCTACGTGTTAAAACCATGGACTGAGTCTCAATTCACAGCTGAAGTCTCATCCTCTAACAAAGCACCGAACTCTCTTATATGATGCCAGAAATTAAAAAGTCAAAAAATGAGGTTCAAAAGATGTTTCATGGAATAAACTCGATTTTTGGCACCAAGTGATCAACACAATGTCCATCATGGGATATGTTCCACAGTACAATTTATGGTATGCAGTCTTGGTGGAGATTCATAAACTTAGAATTTGTAGGGAAGGGTCCACGACAGGGACCATAGGCCGTGGTAGGCACCACGAACTGTGATTCCCTTTATGGTGGACACCACCCCTGGACCCTAAGACTTTATCCCAAGAGAAGAACAGCACACAACCACCATGGATTGTCGTTCCCTTTACAGACCATGGGGTATCCTGTGGTGGGAACTCCTTTCAACTCCTTATTTTTCAAAATTGATGCATATCACCATGACCTTGAGTAAAACTCGTATTGGGCTTCATAGGCAATGGTGAGGTCCTATCTAGGTTCTCAAAATCAATTTTTAATAAAGGATATTTTGGTCTTTCCATATATTTTATTAATGAATATGGATGGTTTTGGGACTATATTCTCACTTATTAACTACCCAAAATCCCCTAACCTCTCATTCTCGCATTAGCTCCTAAATTAACAAAATCTACTCTCCCATATTTCCTCTCAAGAGTCTTCTTCTTCTCCAAGCAATTTCAAAGGGTTCCTTCAAAGTCAAGCTTCAATGCACTTTAGTCTAGAGCTCCTAAAGGTCAAGGTATGTGGGATTTCATCCATTGGTACCTTTCACCCATGGAATCACAAAGATTTATTCTCAAATCCTCTTATGATTTCTTTAATCAAAAAGTCCTAATTTGATTATTTGCATTGGGTCTTCTTAACTATCATATATTTCAATGGTATTATCCTTGTTATGCATAATTGATATCATATTGCATGATTTTAAGATGAATTTTAATGATCTATGATATATGCTAGTTTCACGTATGATTTGTGAGATATTATCGTGATTTTAAAGTTATTTTAATGAAAGTATTATGAATGAGTTTTTGGACGCTTTATGCAAAGAAGATTATGATGATGATTCTATGATGTTTCAACCACGTTAATGAAAGGGTGAGTTAAGACCATTAAAATATTTTATGAATAAAGATATGTCATGATGGAATGCCTACACCCACTTTACATGATTTACTTGATAGAAAAGCTACTCTTACGTTATATTTAGAAACATGGATTGTTATATTCCGTATTTTTGCATATTCAACTATTTGTGAGATAATCGACATAAATTTAAGGACTTTTAATTTCGAATTTTACAATGGCTCGACTTGTTTGTAAATTTCAATTAGTGTAGAAATATTAGTTGAGATTAGGGATTAATTAACCATGATTCAATTATTAAGTGGGGATTTGGGATTAATTAAGATGAATTAAATTAATAGTGGGCTGAAAAGTGGCCCCTACTGCCACATGGCCAATTCTAATTGGTCCATGTTTTAGTAGGGGACAAGTAGGCTTCTTGGGCAGCACACTTGGTCTGCCTGTTTATCCAAAATTTTCATCCTAATCACTTCCAACTCTAGACAATTCCATTAGAGAAAGAAGTGAGAGGTATATATATAGAGAAGCTCAACCAAGCTAGAGAGTGAGGGAGAAATTAAGGGGTCAAGTGTGGTAATTTTTTAAGGTGATGGCAACAAGGATTAGGTCATTAGGATAGCAAAAACATTGTTAATTCAAGTCCTCAAGTTTCCAAGAAAATTGTGTCCTTATAGCTTAAGGTAAGATTCAATCTTTTTGCACATTTTGGAGGTAATTTGAACTTGTATAAGTTGGTAAATGTGTGATGAATGTATGAAATTATGGGTGTTAATGTTGAAGCATGATGAGAGCCGTTGGGGGCTATTTGGTGTAGATGATGGTAGAATGATTTTTCTTAGTATTGTGATTGTTATTGTTATGGAATTTATGATGAGAATGAAGGTATTTAATGGTTAAAGTTTAAGGTAAACTGGTTTGTGAGCTATTTTAAAGATTATAGTTATATTAATGTAGTCTACTTGCATATGAAAATGTGATATAGTTGTCTTGTGGCTGCTGTTATGTCTCACAAAATTATATGAAAAGATAATACAAAATAAGGTGTAAAAAATATATGTGGTTTCCTTGAATGTTCACAAGTATTCGCAAGGTTTTCGAGCATCCTTATGTTGTTAGTTAGGGACTGTTTTGATATATTATTGTTGTTCTTGTTGAGCTTAAAAAATTAATGATAGTTAAGATTATATGTTGTGTTGTATGTTGGTTTGGCTGTTATAGGGTTGTTTCGGTGAAAACGTTAAGACTATGGATCATTAAAGATAACTTGAAGATGTAGTAGTTGTATGTGGATTTGGATTATTATCGGATGTTATGAATGTGGGCTGCCTTAATCTAAACATGATGTTATAATGAACAGATTAACTTGTATTAAATGGAATTTGAAGTAAGAAAACTCAAGGATTAGTGTTGGCATCAAAATAGATAGAATTGGAGTCGCTTGAATTGGATTGGGTTGATTGTTGTTGTGTCTATTATTGTTATGAATTATGTATTAAAAGTAAAACGATTATATATGTTAATGTTAAATCTCTATTTGGGTCATGTTGGGTTGTTCTAATCTAAAAATGGTGAATTAATTTCGATTAATATTGTGGTTGATTATATAATGAAATTAAAAGAATTTGATATGTCAAGTTGGAGTTGTAATTTTTTTAAGGGATAGTTGTAACGTGTGGCTGCTTGTGTTGAATCGAAGGATTAAGTGTAGTTACGATTATGCATTATATGGTTATAATTGTTGGGCTGTTATAAATCATTTCAATAGAGTGTGATGGCTACAACCTATTAGGTGTAATTCTTTAGCATCGTAGTCGTCATGTTGATCTTTAATGAAAATCAAATGTTATGTGGGTTGTTCGGAGTATTCTTGAATCTCGTCTTGGCTAGTCTTAACATAGCATTTGAACGTATGATTGTTGATGTTGCTTAGTGATTGTATGGCTGGTTTGGAGGTGGGGAGAATGAGCGATATAAGGGAGGTATTTTCCAATTTTCTAGAAATGACCTACTAACGATAAAGTACATTTTATGCCTTTCCATAGCTTAACCATAGTACTTAAATTATTAATATAGTTTGAGACACTATTGGGCAACATATACATATTGGGTGTGAATAAACACTAAAGGTATGTAAAGCTAACCTTTCTTTCTTTTGGCATTATCCATAAGAAATCAACGGACGACGAATTTATAAATTCTAAAAAAGCTCTTATTCTTAGGTACACTAGGATGGTTAATGTCCTTCATTTATAGAACTTATATCATTATGTCTTGATACATGTGTATGATTCCAGCCGTCCTAGTTTAGTATAATTCATATTTTGGTGTAATTCATATTTGGTATAATTCATAATGACAATCAAAAGGTACTTGAAATGACTACTATTTTTATTTTCAAATGATGGTTTATTTTGATTATTCTTTTAAGTCTCAAATGATGATCCAACTGTACATGGTTGCTAATGATACCCTATTCGTGCATATTGTTATTGTATTATCCATTGATTCCTATGATAGGCCGGGTATGTTATCATGTATGGATTCCACTATATTATTCACTGAGTCCCTTACTAGATGGTCGGGTATGTGATATGATAATACGATGTTATAATGATATGATTATGGCACCGAGTCCCATGACGGGCCGGGTACGGTATACATGTACACGACTTTATTTACCGAGTCCCATAATGGGCCGGGTACAGCATACGATAATCATATATATGACTTGATTTATAAAATACATGTACAGTGATTTCTTGATTATTATACTTGTCTCCTGAATATCTTTTTCAGATGTGATCTCCTTTATAGTATTTTATACATTATATACTCAGTACATATTTTGTACTGGCCCCTCTCTATGCGGGGCTGTGTTTCATTCCTGAAGGTACAAATACTCATTTCGGGGATCCGTCAGCTTAGGATTTCCACTTAGCTATTTTGTAGTGATCCATTATCCCGGAGCCTGGATTTTTGGTACCTATCCTTTTGATGTATATATTTGTTTATCCAGGGGTACGGTGGGGCCTTGTCTCGTCATATGATACTATTAATACTTCTATAGTTTTGTAGACATGTGTGGGTTATATATAGATGTTATTTAGTTGTACTAGTATGACTTATGTTTGGGATATTTCCATTCATAGTGGCATCCTCGTCGGATTGCATATATATATATATATATATATATATATATATATATATAGTTGGGATGTTCCCACATATTATGACAGCCTTTTTGGTTTATGTACTATGTTATCTTTTGATGATTGTGATTCCTCAGGAGATAGGTGGTTTTGGTATATATATATATATATGTGATAGTTTTGAGATGATGTTCTGCCCGTATAAGTCCCATATAATGTTTAGTTGCTGATTGATTATAGATAATAAGTGTGTATATGAGTGTCCAGTTCGGGCACTAGTCATGGCCCACGGGGTTGGGTAATAAAAAAGTGGTATCAAAGCAGTTCATCCTCAGAGTGTCTACAAACTGTGTCTAGTAGAGTCTTGTTTATTGGTGTGTTGTGCACAACATCTATAAACAGTAGGCTACAAGACATTTAGGATGTTATCCTTCCTTTTTACTTTAAATCATGTGATAGAGCTGTATTATTAAGATAATCCTCCCTAACTAATTCTTATGTTTAAAGAGATGCCTCCAAGGAAAGGGACAGCTGCCTAGAAGGGCAAGTCAGTAGCAAGAGAGACTAACTAGACCCTGAGAATTACTATGGCTTGTGTCTAGTCTATGCCTGAGGTTGTGCTCTAGTCGGTGAGCTCTACTATACTACCACCACTAGAGGAGCTTAGAACAGCAGCATATGTAACTATGGATCAGGGGAAGGCTTTACTTCTAGCTCCGAAGGCTCCAGTGTCTGAGCTTCTAACTCCTCAATTAGGGGTAGAGGAAAGGGTTATGAGAGATACAGTTTAGTTGTTTACCAGTTTAGTGGAAGGGCAGGCTCGCAGGCTTGGATTAGGAGGTGATCATATGGATAGACATGATAGTTTAAGGGCTCGTGACTTCTTGACTTGTAACCCCAGAGTTGTATGGGTCAGGGCCTGGGTATGACCCGCATGAGTTTATCCGATAGATGCAGCGTATGTTGAGGATAATTAGGGCTTCTGAAACTGAGTTGGTTGAGTTAGCTTCATATCGACTGTGTAATGTAGTTGTTAATTAGTATGAGTCCTGGGAGTTATCTAGGGGTGAGGGTGCTCCTCCAGCAATATGGGATTAGTTTTTAGAGGCCTTCTTTGGCCACTTTCTACCTCCGGAGATGCGACGAGCTAGATTTGATATATTCTTACATTTGAAGAAGAATGGAATGATTATTTGAGATTATAGTCTTGAGTTTGATTCGTTGGCAAGACATGCACCCACCACTGTAGCTGATATGACTAAAAGAGTGCATTGTTATATGATGGGGCTACATCGTTATTTGATGGATAGTTGTATGGCTATGGCTTCCTAGCCGGGTATGGATATTGCTGGGGTACATGCATATGCATAGGTGGTAGAGGATCGGCACAGAGGGCTTTATCCTGATAGAGATCATGATTGAGGCCAGCGTAAGACAACTAGATCAACTGGTTATTCTGGTGAATTTCAAGGTGGGCAGCCTTACTAGTATTGTAGTTATCCTTCTCAGCCAGCCTAGGCTGCACCCCCACAGTTCACTGATAGGAGATTCTATAGTACAAGGTATTCAGAAGTCGATTAGAGCTCTAAGGTTTTAGGTTCACTGATGAATAAGGGTTTGCATCAGTCGAGGCCATCTTCGCCTCGGTTTTCTCATTGTGGTAGGCCACATTTTGGGGAATGTCATTTTCCTATAAGTGTTTGGTTTACTTGCGGCTGTCAAGGCCACATCATGAGGAAGTATCTATTCAAGGGTAATCTAAGTGGTGCAGCTCAGCCTATTGGGTCAGTTGCTGGTTCATCTTCTTCTGTGGCTATGCACCTTGCAGGGCAGGGTATTGAGATATCAGCAGGCCATGGTAGAGGCCATAATAGAGCTTCCAGTTCTAGCATTCCTTTGAACTGTATATATTTCTTGGCTAGTAGACAGGACCAGGAGGCATCGCCAAACGTGGTTACCTGAATATTATCAATTTTCTCTTTGGATGTATATGCATTGATAGGTTTAGGCTTTACCTTATCATATATATCTCCATTTGTTGCTAATAGAATCAGAATAAAACCTGAATTGATAAAACTATTTGATGTAGCTACACCGGTAGGAGATCCTATTATACCCAAGCAAGTATATAGAGATTGTTTGGTGATTATTTATAGTTGTCAAACCAAGGCCGATTTGATAGAGTTAGACATGACAGAATTTAATGTTATTATGCGCATGGATTGGTTACCTTCTTGTTATACTAATATTGATTATAGAGAAAAAGTAGTTCGATATAAGTTCCCATGAGGCAATATAATATCACTGAGGGGTATGTTGATTTCATACGTCAAGGCCAGGAAGATGGTTAGAACGGGTTATATTTATCATCTAATTCATGTGCATGACTTGAAAATGGAAATATCGACTCTTCAGTCAGTTCTAGTAGTTAATAAATTTCTAGATGTATTCCCAGATGAACTTCCAAGTCTTACTCCTGAGCGGGAGATAGAGTTCACTATAGATGTGTTTCCATATACTCATCCCATATCTATTCCCCCTTATAGAATAACACCTAAAAAGCTGAAGGAGTTGAAAGATCAATTGCAAGACTTATTGGAGAAGGGCTTTATTAGGCCCAGCACATCACCTTAGGGAGTACAGATATTGTTCGTTAGGAAGAAAGATGGGTCACAGCAAATGTGTATTGATTATAGGCAGCTGAACAAAGTGACAGTAAAAAATAGATATGCCCTCCCCAAGATTGATGATTTATTTGACCAGTTACAGGGTGCTAAGTGTTTGATGAAGATAGACTTGCGGTCAGGATATCATCAGGTACAGGTAAAGGAGGCAGATATTCAAAAGACTACATTCAGGACCCGATACAGGCATTATGAGTTTAGGGTGATGTCTTTTGGGCTGGCCAATGCTCTAGCAGTGTTTATGGATCTAATGAACAAAATGTTCAAGCCATTCCTAGACCTGTTCGTGATTGTATTTATTGATGATATTTAGGTCTAGTCACGATCAAAAGGGGAGAATGCATATCATTTGAGGATGGTACATGGGGTGCTCCAGCACCAGAAGTTGTATGCTAAATTCTCTAAATGTGAATTCTGGTTGACTTCAGTAGCATTCTTAGGGCATATTGTTGGAGATAATGGTATTCGAGTAGATGCACATAAAATTGAGGCTGTAAAGACTAGACTGTAAATACTTGCCCTAGACCTACGACACCTACTGAGGTACGTAGTTTTATGGGGCTAGCAGGATACTACAGAAGATTCTTGGAGAAGTTTTCTTTGATTTTAGTACCTTTAACAAGGCTAACTCAGAAGAAAGCTAAGTTTTAGTGGACTGATGCTTGTGAATGAAGCTTTTAGTTGCTAAAAGACCAATTGACTATGGCCCCAATTCTAACTCTTCCTGAAGGACCAGATTGTTATGTTATTTATTGGGATGCTTCTAGTGTTGGTCTAAGTTGTATGTTGATGCAACATCATAGACTAATAGCCTATGCCTCCCGACATCTTAGAAAGCTCGAAAGAAATTATCCAACTCATTATTTGGAGTTAGCAGTAGTAATTCATGCTTTGAAAATATGGAGGCACTATCTATATGACGTACATATTAATATCTATACGGATCACAAAAGTCTCCTATATATCCTTAAGCAAAAGAAACTGAATTTGCAACAGAGAATGTGGCTAGAGTTGCTGAAAGATTATGATGTTAATATTCTATACCACCCAGGGAAAACAAATATTATAGCAGATGCACTCAGCCGTAAATCTATGGGTATCATGGAAGATGTACAACCAGAACAGAGAAAAAGAGTCCATGAGATTTGCAAGTTAGCTATCCTTGGAGACTAATTGGCGGATTTTGGTGATGGCAGAATTTCTATTCAAGGAGTTGTTGAATCCTCTATCATGGAAAAAGTAAAGCAATGCCAGTACGAGGACCCTGCTCTAGTAGAGTATAGGGATGAATCCCTTCAAAAGGAAAAGACCCCATTCGAAATCACACCTGACGGAGAACTAAGATATAGGGCCAGACTATGTGTATCTGAGATTGCAGGGCTGCAGCAATAGGTTATAGGAGAGGCACACTATGCCCGATATTTAGTTCCTTCAAGGTCAGCAAAGATGTATCATGACCTTAGATGTTTATACTGGTGGAATGTCCATGAATAAGGACATAGTTAACATCGAGCATCAGAAGCCTTGCGGACTATTACAGGAGATGGAAATCACGAATTTGAAATAGGAAGCAATATATATGAATTTTTTTACAATCTTACCTCGCACTCCATGAAAGTATGATTTCATATGGGTTATGGTAGATGTGCTGACAAAATCAGCCTATTTTCTTCTAGTTAGAACTACATATTCAGTGGAGGACTATGCACAGTTATATATCAAAGAGATAGTAAGACTTTATGGGATTCCCACATCTATTATCTCAGACATAGGGTCTCAATTTACAAGTAGCTTCTAGAGATCATTCTAGAAGGGATTAGGAACATAGGTAAATATTAGTACAATATTTCACCCTTAGACTGATGAACAAGATGAACGTACTATTGAGACACTAGAAGATATGTTGCGGGCCTGTATTATTGACTTCAGAGGTAGTTGGAATGATCATTTGCTAGTTATTGGGTTTGCTTATAATAATAGCTACCATTCTAGTTTCTAGATGGCACCGTACGATGCTTTGTATGGCAGAAGTGTAGGTCACGGTTGGTTTGATGTTGGTGATACTAAACTAATAGGCCTAGACATGATTCAAAAAGTTGTGGATAAAGTGAAGATTATTCAGGAGAGATTATTAACAGCCCAGAGTTGACAAAAATCATATTTGGATAATCGACATCAACCTTTAGAGTTTCAGGTTGATGATTGGGTGTTCTTGAAGGTATCACCCATGAAATTGGTAATGAGATTCATCAAGAAAGAGAAGCTTAGCCCAAGATATATTATCCCTTATCAGATCATTTGTAGGGTAGGAAAGGTTGCTTATGAGTTGGACCTACCAACTGATTTAAAAGCAGTACATCTAGTTATTCACATGTCAATGCTTTGCAAATGTATAGATGACCCTTCCAGCATATTTCCCATAAATGATATCCAGGTAACAGAGGAGTTATCCTTCAAGGATAAACCTATCCCCATCCTAGATCGGTAGATTAGAAGGTTGTGAACTAAGGACGTGGCTTCCGTCAAGGTATTTTGGCAAAATAATAATCGAGAAGAAATGACTTGGGAAGCCAAGGAGGAGATGAAGAAAAAGTACCCTTACTTGTTCCTTACACCTACAGGTAGCTTAAACCCTTCACTTAAATATATTGGTTGCCAAAGGAAACTATATGTGATCATGATAATGGAAACATCCCCAAAATTTTTATAGAACTTTATGGGACCAATTCAACATTTGAGGAAGAATGTTTTAAAGGGGGGAAGGATGTTATATTCCATATTTTTGCACATTAGACTATTGGTGAGCTAATGGACATAAATTTTAGGAATTTAATTTCAAATTTTAAAATAGCTCGACTTATTTGTAAATTTCAATTAGTGAAGAAATATTAGTTGAGATTAGGGATTAATTAAACATTATTGGATTATTAAGTGGGGGTTTGGGATTAATTAAGATGAATTAAGTTAATAGTGGGATAAAAAGTGGTCCCTACTGCCACATGGCTAGTTAGGATTAGCCCATGTTTTAGTAGGGGACAAGTAGTCTTCTTGGTCAGCACACTTGGTCTGCTTGTTTACCCAAATTTTTTAGCCTAATCACTTCCAAACTCTAGACTATTCCATTAAATAAAGAAGTGAGAGGTGTAGAGAGAGAGGCTCACCCAGGGTGGAGAGTGAGGGTGATATTAAGAGGTCAAGTGTGGTGATTTATCAAGGTGATAGTAGCAAGGATTAGGTCATTAGTACAACAAAAATATTGTTAAATGAAGTCCTCATTGTCACAACCCAACCCCATAGGCCGCAACTGGGGTCCAACCTAGACCCTTCATATACCTAACTATTAGTTGTGGTCAAATTGAACTGTAAATAAAACAATATCGTGTAATAAAGCCCCATTAGGCGATAACATTTTAATAAACGTATAGGCCTTTTTGTTTGTGCCATAACATGAAAGGGCATGCAAGACGACAAGGCTGCCATAACATAATAACATATACAATACATCATGTAGACCCAGCTGAATCAAACTTATATACACAACCCACATATACATGTCTACCGACCTCTAATAATATCAATGACAATATATGGAGGATAGTGCGCCCGCCGTACTCCTGAATAAACAAAACACTTTTATACATCAATGGTCAGTATCAAAAACTAGGCTCCGATACAATGAAGCCTTTTCTAGATGAGTTGTGCAGAATCCTAAGCTGATGGACTCACAAAACCTGTATCTGTACCTGCGGGCATGAAATGCAGTCCCCCAAGAAAAGGGGTCAGTACGACATATGTACTGAGTATGTACAACATAACACAATACAACTAGAGGCACATCTAAAATAGAGAAGCAGAGGATAAAATATCAAATCAGAAACCTGTACCTGGAGAAGTAAAATCATGCATGCTCAAATTTTTAATATAGCCGGCCCTATTAGGGATCCGGTGAATCATAACTGTAGTAACATCACCTTCTTATTATAACACATCATAATATCATCATATATATACATATGTATCGGGCCCTCTAGTGAGGGCACGATGAATAATATAGTGGAATTATGCACGATAACTATTCTCGGCCCCGGGGTCGACGAAAAAAGTGTTACAGTATGCACGAGTAGAGTAGTGAGAAACCAAACACAATTTAAATCATTATCTGAGACTCAATGAAGTTATAAAGTGAATCGTCACTTGGAAGTAATTGAAGTACTTGCTCGGTGTCACGGAGGACTGTATGGAGTGTCAGGAACCATAGACATGTGTCATAATGTTGCCAAACAACTTATAGGATCTAGACGTCTGTCCTCGTGGAGCCCATAAGCATAGAGGCCTATACCTCCAGTTATTATTTAACATATCGAAGACTCAAAGATAGTAGCTTACTACTTTAAAGTTTAACATTCAAAAGTGAGTGAGGATCCTGAAGTCATATTCAAAACCTGGGAATGGAATTACCCCCAAAGCTCATATCATATCCTGCTTACATCTAATACATGCCAAAAGAAAGAGAAAATATAGGCTTTACATACCTATACCAAAAACATACCAAGAGAAGCTTCACATAACTCTTATGGGTTACTCTTTATCCCGTTCGCCTCGTTGTCCTTTAAACCTAAGTAACATAAAAGCAATATGAGCATTAAAAACCCTTGGCTTTCCAGCACCTTAGGCTACACATAAGTATTCATAGAACCTATTTCCTTATTCGTCTCCTCAACTATTTCTTTAATTAGGTAAGGCGTTAACGAAAATTGGGCAGCACCTCCCCTATAATGTGCCCTATCCAAATTTCCAATTATATCCCTAAACAGTACATCAAACAAACAAAAACAACCTACAACATATGTTTAAGAAATTCACACCAACAATATACAACATAAGCTCCAAATGACTTGCTCAAAATTGGGATATCAAATAGGGTGTCTAGCCTTTATTTTATAACACCTTTAATTATACGAAATGAGGGGTCATGTGGGTGAAAAAAGAAGCAACCCTACCCCTTTTAGAACGAATTTAGGCCCTGCAACAAAACACCACACCTCTGCAGTAGCACCTCACAAGCACAACCCTTTACTTCAACAACAATTCAACTATAACGACTCCAACTTAGTTTATTTCGAACGTCAATATCTCTATGATGTTTTCACATTTACAGCTAATTAAACAACATATAATACACTTATTAAAAATACCATAAACTCCAAATTAAGAGGAGAAACCTTACCTTACCCGAAATTGGTCAAAACTGCCAAATTGCAACTCGGAAACTTTTCAAACTTGCTGAAATCGCGCGGACTTCTTGTTATCCATTTGGTGATGATCCAAGCCATGATTATTCATTATTAAAACCTTTATATCATTTAAAAACCCTTACCAAAACGTGGGAGAATAGAACCAAGCCATACCTTAACAAATGGCTTCCCAAACTTGCTGAAAATTAACTTCGGAAACCCCCTTAACATGCTGAAAGTTGTGGACTGTTTGTGCCACTTCTCTACTACTCCAAATTGGAATTTATTTCTATAACACATCATTATACAACTTTATATACATTAAATAATTAATTCACAGAATGAAAGTCGGAGGCTCACCTTGGCAGCCCCAAATTCGTAGCCCTCTCTCTTTGGCTCCAACGTTTTCCCTTAAACTATCTCTTATTGGTTTCAAGTGTAAAGCTAAATATATGGTTCCGTAGACATCATATGGTATGTATATACACCTCCACATTTTTTAGGAACACCGTATATAATTAATTCATGGAGGAAAAATTTGAAACTTACCTTAATTTCTCCAAAACATGGCTGCCTTTCTCTTCTTCTTCTCTCACATTTTTTTCCTTCTCTTTGGCTGCTGTTTTGGACAAGAACTGAAGTTCATAGTAACAATACATACATATGTAGGGTGGTTTAGGAGGTGACATGTGCCATCCTCTAAGGGTGACATGTGTCCAACCCTTATTAGACCACCATAACTATGCACCCACTTAGGGACTGCCATGTGGCAATGAGGTCCATCTCCCCCAAGCAGGTGGGTCACCTACCTGACCCCAAGCAGGTGGGTCACCTGCTTGCTTGAGGTGCTGCCATGTGTCACTCCTCCATTGGCTGCCACATGTCATCTTTTCCCCTTTCTCGTGGGTTCTCATCTTATTTTAGGAGCCTATGTAATTCATGCTACGTAAGCTTAGTATATCCTCAAGTAGCTCAAGTATGTAAGACCTCTAAGTTGGTATCTTACATAGGTAAATCAAGTCCTACGACTCATTATTTGGCCTTCAATTCCTTACGGATTCTTATGACTCTATTTCGAACCTTCTCTACTATAGGGTGTCACATTCTCCCTTCCTTAGAGTCGTTGATAGTTTCATAGTATATCCGGCTCACATGATAATATCTAAGGAACTTATAAGACATTCCGAGTTTTTAAAAGTGTGGGGTGTAACACTCATGTTTCCAAGCAAATTGTGTCATTATAGCTTAAGGTAAGATTCAATCTTTTTGCACATTTTGGAGGTTATTTGAACTTTTATAAGTTTGTAAATGTTATGGGTGTTAATGTTGAAGCATGATGGGAGCCTTTGGTGGCTTTTTGGTGTGGATGATGGTGGACTAATTTTTAATAGTATTTTGATTGTTATTGTTATGGATTTTATGATGAGAATAAAGGTATTTAATGGTTAAAGTTTAAGTTAAATTAGTTTGTGGGCTATTGTAAGGATTATAGTGATAATAATGTAGTTTACTTGCATATGAATAGGTGATATAGTTGCCTTGTGACTGCTATTATGTCTCACAAAAATAGATGAAAAGATAGTATGAAATAAGGTGTAAAAATCATATGTGTTTTCCTTGGTGTGTTCAAAAGTATTAGCAAGGTTTTCGAGCATCCTTATTTTGTTACTTAGGGGCTATTTTGATATGTTGTTGTTTTTCTTATTATTCTTGGAAGATTAATGATAGTTAAGATTATATGTTGTGTTGTATGTTGGTTTAGGTGTTGTAGGGTTATTTCGATGAAAATGTTAAGACTATGGATCATTAAAGTTAACTTGAAGATGTAGTAGTTATATGTGGATTTGGATTATTCTCGGATGTTATGAATGTGGGATGCCTTAATCTAGAGATGGCATTATTATGAAGAGATTAACTTGTATTAAATAGAATTGGAAGTAAGAATACTCCACGATTAGTGTTGGCGTTGAAATAGACAGAATTGGAGTCGCTTGAATTAGATTGGGTTGATTGTTGTTGTTGTGATTATTGTGATGTATTAGGTTCTAAAAGTGAAGGGATTTTATATGTTAATGTTAAATCTCTATTTGGGTCGTGTTGGGTCTGTTCTAATATAAAAATGGTGGATTAATTTTGATTAATATTATGATTGTTATTGTGGTTGATTATATAATAAAAGTCAAAAAAATTTATATGTAAAGTTAGAGTTGTAATTGTTTTAAGGATTGGTTGAAATGTGTGGTTGCTTGTGTTGAATAAAAGAATTAAGTGTAGTTACGATTATTTATTATATGGTTATAATTGTTAGGCTGTTATAAATCATTTCAGTAGAGTGTGATGGCTGCTACCTATTAGGAGTAATTTGATAGCATCATAGTCGTCGTGTTGATAATTAACGGAAGTCAATATTATGTGGGTTGTTCGGAGTATTCTTGAATCTCTCATTGCTAGTCTTAACATGAACATGTGATTGTTGATGTTGCTTAGTGATTATATGACTGATTTGGAGGTGGGGAGATTGAGTGATATAGGGTAGATGCTGTATAATTTTCTAGAAATGACTTACTAATGATAAAGTACATTTTATGCCTTTCCATAGCTTAACCATAGTGCTTAACGACTTAATATAGGTTGAGACACTATTGGTCAGCATACACGTGTTGAGTGTGAATAAACACTAAAGCTATATAAAGCTAACCTTTCTTTCTTTTGCATTATCCATAGGAAACAAACGTACGATGAATATATAAATTTCAAAGAAGCTCTTATTCTTGGATACTCTAGAATGGATAATGTCCTTGATTTGCAGAACTTATATCATTAAGTCTTGATAGATGTGTATGATTTTAGCTATCTTAGTTTAGTATAATTCATATTTTGGTATAATTCATATTTGGTATAATTCCTAATGACAATCGAAAGGTACTTGAAGTGACTACTGTTTTGATTTTCAAATGATTGTTCATTTTGATTCTTCTATTGAGTCTCAGATGATGATCTAATTGTACATGGTTGCTAATGATACCCTATTCATTCATATTGTTATTGTATTATCCAGTGATTTATACGACAAGACGGGTATGTTATCATGTATGGATTCCACTACATTATTTTTTAAGTCCCTTACTAGATGGCCGGGTACGTGATATGATAATACGATGTTATGATAATATGATTATGGCACCGAGTCCCATGACATGCTAGGTATGGTATACGTGTACATGACTTTATTCACCTAGTCCCATAATAAGCCGACTATGGAATACGACAACGATATGCATAACTTTATTTATAAAATACAAGTATAGTGATTTCTTGATTATTATACTTATCTACTGAATCTTTTTTTCATATGTGATATCATTTATGATATTTTATGCTTTATATACTCATTACATATTTCATATTGACCCCCTCTCTATGTGGGATAGTGTTTCATACCCGCATGTACAACTTTTCTAGTCGAATTGAAGAGGGTTGTTGCCAAAAAATTAATTGAAGCTTTCTCCCAAGGGAGAGATGGTGTTTTGAGATATCAAGGCTGGTTATGTGTTCCCAATGATGATTGATTGAAAGATATAATATTATTTTTGATGCAAAGTTTGCGATATTTTATTCATCCAGGTTCCAAACAGATGTATCGAGATTTGAGAGAAGTATATTGGTGGATTGGCATGAAAACGGATATAGCATAGTTTGTGTCCAAATATCCTAATTGTCAATAGGTGAAGGTTGAGTATAAAAAACCGGGAGGTATGGCTCAAGACATTGAGATTCCTACTTGGAAGTGGGAAGCTTTGACTATGGACTTCATCACTAGTTTGCCTCGTACTTGTAGGTAGCATGACTCTATTTGGGTGATTGTTGACCGAATGACTAAGTCAAATCATATTCTTCCTATGAAGACCTCCTATTCAGCTAAGGCTATGCTAGATTATACATCCAAGAGTTGGTCAAGCTTCATGGTGTTCCATTGTCTATCATCTCGGATCTAGGTACTCAGTTTACATCACAGTTTTGAAGGTCTATCCAAAAGGGCCTTGGGACTCAAGTGAAGCTTAGTACAACTTTTCACCCATACATAGATAGTTAGGTTGAGTGCACCATTTAGACATTAAAGGGTATGTTGAGAGCATGTGGTATCCATTTTAAAGGTAACTGGGATGATCATATGCCATTGGTAGAGTTCATGTATAATAAAAGTTACCACTCTAGCATTAATATGACTCAGTTATAGGCTTTGTATGGTAGGAGATGTAGATCTCTATTGTGCCATTGGACAATAGTGAGGTAAAAGAGGGTTTTTCTTATGAGGAGGTTCCAGTTGAGATCCTGGACCGACTAGTTAGAAAGTTGAGAAACAAGGAAATAGCTTCAGTTAAAGTGTTATGGAGGAACCTAGAGGTTGAAGGTGGTACTTGGAAAGATGAAGCCGATATGATGTCCCAATATCCTCAACTCTTTTCTTCCATGCCGAATTGAGCTAATTAGTTCCTTCATGATCTATTCAACCCAAATCATGTGTTTCAGTCATTCTCATGTTTTCATATTACTTCATGTTTATGAAAAGAGTCTTAAAGTCATGTTTTACCTTGAAATTAAAGATTTCATGTTTTATGCATTTCAGAGATGTTTTGGATTCATGTTGGGATGCTATGTTCCTTTCTCATTCCATTCATTCTAGCTTAAGTCCTATTAGAAGAACAATGTTCTCAAATGAGTGATATTGTAAGACTCTAGAAGTTGGGAACTCAGAAAATGAGATTCAAAAGTTGTTTCCCAGAATAAACTCAAGTTTTGGCATCAGTTGATGATCCAGAAGGCAATAATGGGCCATGTTCCTCTCCATGGTTCATGGTGTGCTATTTTGGTGGAGATTCAAAAACTAAGACTCTGCAGGGAAGGGTCTACGACAAGAACCACGGGCTGTGGTGCTCTTCATGGTGGCATCCTCCCTGAGACCCTAAGACTTTAGCCCAAGTACAAAACCACGAACAACCACAGACTGTTGAGCCCTTCATAGACCGCGAGGTGTTTCGTGGTGGGAACTCCTTTAAATCCTTGATTTTAAAAATTAAAGCCTATTACCATGACCCTTAGTACGGCTCGTATTGGCCTTCATGGGCCATGGTTAGGTCCAGTCCAGGTGTCCAAAATTAGTTTTTAATTAGGGTTGTTTTGGTCATTCCTTATATTTCAATAACAAATATGGAAGGTTTTGGGACTATATTCTCACCTATTAACTACCCAAAATCCCCTAGCCTTCTCATTCTCTCATTAACTCCCAAATTCAAGAAATTATCTCTCCCCTATTTTCTGTTAAGTGTCATCTTTTTCTCCAAGCACTTTCAAAGGGTTTCTTCAAGCTGAAGCATCAATTAACATCAGTCTAGGGATCCTCAAGGTCAAGGTATGTGGGACTTCATCCATGGGTACCTTTCACCAATAGAATGCCAAAGATTTCTTCTCAAATCCTCTTATGATTTCTTCAATCAAAAAGTCCTAATTTCATGATTTGTATGGGTCTTCTTAACTATGATATATTTCAATTGTATTAGCCTTCCTACCTTAATTCACATAATATTGCATGATTTTAAGATGGATTGCTATTATCTATGATATATGCTAGTTTCAAGTATGATTTGTGAGATATGATCATGATTTTCAAGCTATTTCAATGAAAGCTTTATTAATGAGTTTAAGGATGCTTGATGCAAAGAAATTTATGATAATGATTCTATGATGTTTCAAGAATGTTAATGATAGTGTTAGTTAAGACACATAAAGATGTTTTATGAATAAATATATGTAATGATAAAAGGCCAACACCGACATTACATAAGTTACATAATAGATGAGCTATTCTTATGTTATCTTTATAAATATGTATTGATACTATTATTATCTCTCCTTATGATATTATTGACTATGTTTTCATGAAAGTTCCATTGGCATAATAACTAAGCACCAAGAGAATTTTTAGGTGGGGTTTGGTCTAATATGATATTCTAGCTACCCAAGGAAATCCTAGTAGCAACCTGTGGTCCCAAACTGTGTTGCTTGCATAGGTTCAAAGATTCCAATATGGAGAAGCTAGTGGATCCACACAACAAAGTTAGATTAGTTACTAATGGAGTATGCCCTGGCAAGGTAGTATCCCCCGTCTTGAAGTGGGAGTCATTGGATTCCATGTATTAGCTCGTATTGTCTTATATGCGGTTAAAGGTCCTATCCCACACCAGTTTTAATTGAGTTATGAGTTGTTATGATAATTATGACATTTTTATGCATTGACCAATTAGTTAAATATTTTAATGCTATCATGACTTATTTCATGTTTTAGAGATATTGCTCTTGCATCACATGATCCATATTGATTATTTCATATGCTTATTATTCATGCATCCTTCTCACATACTTAGTATATTCCATATTCTAATGCATAGTTTCTACCTTCATTGTACCATAATGTAGGGTCCAACGATGACATTCATCCACCTCCGGTTTGTGGCTAGAGTTCATTACTGTTGCACAGTTAGTGAGCCCTCATGTTCTAAGGATGAAACATTTACTTGTTTATGAGTCTAGGACTTTCTTTTGTCTTTCATATTGGCTGAGCTAGAAGATTGTCTTACTCCCCCATCTAGTAGTATAGGCATGTTAGAGAGAAATAGTCTAGTTGTTGGTTTTACATTTTGAGACTTTTTCTCATATTGAGTTTATTCTTTCGTACCCTTTGATCTTGTTTATTTACTTCATTACCTTACATATGCTAAAGAATGTCATGCTAAGAGGCTAGGTTTGGGTTTTCTGAGATACTAATCACGTTTTTACGACTAGGACCTAGGTCGGGTCGTGATATCTCTCCTCCTTATTAGGTATCTACATAGTGGAATAAAGAAGATCTCATAGAATCTAGACTTATACTTATGCGTGGTCATGAAGTCCTACTCCAATTACGAGAACTAATCACATAGCTGATCTCTAATGCTATGGGCATGAACATTGCCAAAAAGGCTCAAAAAGCACTAACCACAACACTGATGGAGATGCAACTGCCTGGCCTATAGGTATGAACACTACCATTATCTGGCAGGACCATTAGCTGATAAGTGGTGAAGTCGGCTCCCTAAAACTCTACCAATTCCAAAGCATATAGCAGCTCTCGGCAAGTAATAAGGAACTCATGAGCATCCTCTCTAATAACCCTAAAAACATCGATAGTGATAGTCACAGAAATACCATGAAAATCTTTTATTTTTGTAATGACACAACACTATCAAAATAATCTGGCTGGGCGGTGGCAAGTGTCTGTTGCGGTTGAACACCTAGAGTTATTGCTGCAAGTTGACCATGTTGTACTTGTATGCTTGTGGCTGTGACTGGGCCCTACTACTGCATACCCCTAAGTACTATCAATTACTTATAATAGACACTTGTAAATCAGGAGCCATAACTTATGCTGGTGGTGGTTGGGTTGGCCCCGACCCTACCAATTGGTGATGAACTAGGTCCATTCGTCGCTCCGCCTCCTACTCTTAAGTTTGCTCTCTATCCTCGGATAGCGCTACAACCATTCCATGACCTTGGGGTTGTCCTCTACACCTAGTAGAGGCTCTATCATTTGGCCTAGGTACGTCACCCCTGGCCATGATACCACACATTGGAGCCATCGTGTAAAAGAATGGAACAAGTGAAATTTTGAGAAATTAATAAGAGATACACTTTACAAAACTTGTACAAAAGCGTAGGAATTCCTAAAGAAACCCTGTAGCCTCCCAAAGATAAGTTAAGAAACTTTCTGCACTGATCTATAGGAATCTACTAAAAGTTAGCTCTATACAAGTACGATGGAGAACTTGGGGCTATGATACCAGCTTGTCATGACTTGATTTATCGAGTCATGATGGCACTTACTATAATCCACTAGTAGGCAATCCAACCCGTATCCTAGAACTACAAGTAATGGGATTAAGAGTAGAGGACTAATACGAAACAAAACCATAATATAATTAACAGAAAACATAGATAAAACAAAGGAAGCAAGCCAAAAACTATACACAATGAAAGAATTCTTCCTAGAATCTGGAAGTCACAAGTATGGAGCTACTAAAAAAATGAGTGCAAGCCCAAAAATTGGACCACAGAAACAAGAATATCTCAAAAAGAAAAACATTAGTCATAAATTATACAGAAAAAGAAAGGTAAATCCAGGAGTGCTCACCCTTGCCAACAACTCAGACCATAAGAAGCTCGAAATCAATGCTAGTAGTTAGTTATTTGACCTGCATCACAAAAATTGATGCAGAGTATAATATGAGTACCAAAATAATAGATACCGGTAGGAATCATTGGTCGACTGACTAAGAAAACCAATGGTAATAGGAAATGCTAGAATTTAAACCACAACTATAAACAAGAATGGAAAATCTAATTGGGATGCATATGAGTATGGTAACACACAATGAGAGAGAGAACAATAAACTAATTCTAACCAGGCTCCCATAAACCTGAACGGATTCCCAAAAGCCTAACAGGTGCACAAAAGAATTGAGATCAATAAGGAGAATCTGATAAAGTTTCCAACATTACCATAACCTCTCCCAGACTTGAGCTGAAACAATTGAATGGATAAAACGTTATTTAGCAATAAGGAGGCAAGGGATTTAAATTGAAATGAAGATGAATAAATCAAGGACTTTAACCAAGAATTGGAGTAGGCAAGGACTTGAACCAAGGCTGAGGATAATCGTGGACTTGAACGACGGATAAATGTTGCCAAGGTCTTGAACAAAGGACGAATATAGCTATGGACTTGAACCAAGGTTAAATATAGCAGTGGACTAGAACAAAGGTTGAATATACCAGTGGAATTGAACCATGGCTGCAAATAGCAATGGACTTGAATAACCGCTGTAGAAAGCCCAGCACCTAAACTAAGGATATAATACCAAGGCATTAACTTGAACCACGCCTAGTGGAGTTAATTGGGACTTAAACCATGAATGGATTTAAATTGTTTAGATATAGGATCAACAGCTAAGCTAGCATCACGAATACTACCGCAAAACTGAGTGTCATTAATAAATCAATCTAGCACAAACCAAATCCAACCAGGATCAACGAGTAGATTTTGAATCAAGAATTAAGTATACTTGGACCAAAAAAAAGGGAATTATGGATATAAGGTTCCCAGAGCGGTGTTATTACCTAGATAAGGTTAGGACTATCAGACTCAAGTCTCCTAGATCAGACTAAAGAGAGCTAAGACATCTGAAGCGACATCGGAGATATTTCAATGCCAAATGGTTTCAAAAGCACGCAAGTCTATGGAAATCACTAGTACTATCCTAGACTAAAGCTAAACAGGCTTTCAAACACATACACAATCATAATAATGACACACCACAAGGTATGATTGATTAACTATTACATTCGATATTTTTCAAAATCCCAAAATACCTAAAATTAGCCTAAAACATAAATTCTATGAATTAAACATGATCAACTACCAATAAACCTCTAATTCACACAAATCAACATTCAATCACTTAATCATGACCATTTTAAGGAGAGGGAAGACCGTACGCATTTCAAATAAGTTGTCAGAGATTTTCCTTTCTGTGTGGCCTTGTAATATTGCAACACTATCAAAAATAGAATCAAACCATTATCATGGTCGTTGAGACACTAAAATTACTAAAATTGATGATGAGTCAATGTCAAAGTCTAAAATAAGAATATAGGACCTGCTTCAGAAATTCCAAAATTAACATTGTAAAAAGGTTCAATTTACCTCTTCAAACTTTTGTTCCAACATAAACACAATTCGAGGCTCCAAACAACAAAAAAACCAATCATCTAATAAAATTCCAATTTTAGGTTAAAAATCAACAATAATAGTAGATTCCATCTTGATTAACCTCAAACGACGAGATCCCAACACTTTTCAATCTCATACACATTTTCCCAGCAATTCCCCATGATCTAGCATTTGAATCAACAAAAATGGACTTGAAATGGGAGAGATATTTCACTTGAAAGTTTGGGAAATAATCTAAAATTCATCCTTGGTCTCATTTAAAAGACAAAGATTTAACTATCCGTGAACACGGCTACAGTAACCTACAAACACAGAGAAGAGGGGCTCAAGCCTTTGGGAATGTAGAGGAGCTTTGGCGATTACAGAAGGCAAAACTCTAGTCCTCCATGAACACAAAAGCCTCCACAAACATGGAAGGAAACTTCACTAGCCTCTTGGAATAAGGATAGTGCTCCATGAATGTGAAGGTAAATTGAGGCCTGCACGAGTAACTACCGCAACATGGGATATTGGTATTGTCCAAGTCAATATAGGGTACAAATATCAACATTCTGAAACTGACTGCACTAACATAACTTTTATTCGAGCACATTTTCCATGAATTTTGACCAATGTTAAACTGAGGCCAAATTTGAAAGGCTAAAACACCTAATGGATAAGCAATATGCATAAGTGAATGCATACATAAAAAACTGTTATGAGCTCTCAAAGAAACTAGTTTTTAGCTTATGGCTGCTATGGAGCCGGATCCACCTCCGAACCTTCAAAAATTTCCTTCAAAAGATGGAGTCGTAGATATCGATGAGACGAATCTAACGCAAAAGGAATCGTCTCAATCCGACATCCGAAGCTCCGGAAATGTTGAAAAAACAACGCGATGACTGTTCATCTTCTCCAACAACATGCTGCCACTGATCGAGAAATAGATTTTAATTCAAATTCTGTGATTTGTTTTGAAAAACCACCAATTGGGGATGTTAGAGAAACATCTAATCTACAACATATCAGAAAATCAAGTGATTTCACTATGGCAATTGAGAGAAACGAAGCTACGACTGTTCAGGGAAATTCTGGCAAATCGCCGGCCAATCGGACTGCGATTTGGACATCTTACGGCGACATTCGAGGTGGTGCACCACCTGGGTTTTGTAACCCACATCGAGGCGCCCCTCATACTAAAAGCCCAACTCCATTGGACGATGGTGGCACCGGCGATAAACTGTCGAACTCCGACGTCGGAGTTCCGGTGACATTCGAGCTTCCAGACCAATGCCATCTTGTAGAGGAGCTCAATACGAGTACAATCATGAAAAAATCTCCACCATCCACTAAGTCAAACTCATCGAATATCAATTCGAATAATTTCGGCGGTGAGTCAATTTCAGGCGGTGGCGGCGCCGCCGCATATGATGGTGAAAACTCAAAATTGGTTGCACCACCACCTGCCGGAGGCGGTGCAGCGGCGGAGCCCCAAACTCAAAATTGGCAATGCCAAACTGCTCAACAGAGTGAGGGGAGTCCACCAATGCAAAAATCCCCATCAGGTATGCCTCTTTTCAATTCGAATTTGACTTTGAGGGTTTCCAATTTGTCTAGTACTGATAGCAGTGGTGGCGCCGGAGCTCTGGCGACTGGAAAAAATATTTTTGAATTGAATTTTAATCCCAACATCAAACTAACCCACAAGAACAAAATTTTTCCAAAAACGATCCCTCCAACAATTCAAACGTCAATTCTAGTCTTGAACCTAAAGAAAAAACCACCGGAACCATCTTTCCGGTGAATGCCCAAAATAAGTCTCAAAGTAAAAGTAACCCTCATACTCTTAGGAACGAAATAAATCAAACAACACAATTTTTAGGCACCTCCAACTCAAATTCTAAAATTCCAACTTGTGTCACTAGGGGCGAAAACAGTCTTATCATGCCCGAAGCTATTTTGGTTGATCGTATCACCACCTTGGGAAATCCTAGACCTCCACTAATCCTAAACATACCAACCACCCTCCTATTTTAGACTTTCCCCCCATCTCATCCAATTTCCAAAAATTTGACCCAAAAAACTCTAAAAATCCAATAGTGTCCTTTACCCCCAGTGCGCTACCTCCTAAGACTAAGTCCCCTAAAAACCAACCCACCATCACAAATCATCCTCCACCCCCTATAGCAAAGCAATCCATGGCCACAAGACTAAGAGCTAAACAAGTCGAGCATACAACCAAAATTGACCTAACACCTCCAAAAAGGGTGACAAAACAAGGTTGTCCGGCTATCATGTTTAAGAGAGAAGACTATATGGTTAAGATTGATGAATCATATAAGTATACTCTCATAGGCAAGTTCTACAGTCCAATGCCTAAGATGGAGGTAATTCAAAAGAAGTTCATTAGTGAAACTGAACTTCGAGGCAAGGTCAAGATTACCCATTTTAATTCTAGACATATATATATTGACCTTGATAATGAACATGATAGAACTACTGTACTAGATAGCAAGCGAATGTATATTGATGGTGTCTTTATGAGATTTCAAGTTTGGACCCCTACTTTCGATCCAAACTATGAAACCCCCATTCTCTCTGTGTGGGTCATACTCCCGGAGCTCCCATGGCATTGTTTCCATAAAGAATTTGTTACGCTCTTACTTGTGGATGTGGGACAAGTGCTGCACTTGGACTTGGCCTTCATGCAAAAGACGAGGGGGAGCATGGCAAAAGCAAAAGTCCAAATGGATAGCACCAAGCCTAGAATCCAAAGTGTATGGATTGGATTTGATGAAAATGATGATCCAAATGGAGAAGGAAGATGGAAGGACATCGAATATAAAGATGTCCCCCTTTAATGTACTTACTGCAAACACCAAGGTCATACTCCTCTTGTTTGCCCCATCAGCAGAAGAGATACAGAACGCAACAAGGCCAAAGACAAGGAAGAAGAGCCAAAGAAAGATGCATCACCAAAAAACACAGGTATGATCTCTACTCCTATTGTCTTAACTAATGCTATAAGTTTCAGGCAACAGGTACCACTAGAAGAAACCACCACCACAACTCAGGAAGGAAGTCGCAAAGCACAGGAGCACTCAACCAACCAAAATAGGAATCAAATCTCAAACAACTAATGGGAAACCCAAAAATGAAGAAACTTCAAAGGTATGACTCAAACTGTGCAAAACACCCAAACAATACAAGGCAACACTCAACAGGTATATAGACCCACTCAAGACATGAATACAGGTATTGATTGTAATATTGTTGCTATGACTGGTGTAATTCAAAATGGACAGCACGAGCATTAACCAAGTATTGACTCAATGCTCCCAATCCCCCATGGCTCCCCCAGTAGTTTTAATGTATTGAATGTTTTAACTACTGCTACTGAAGTAGTTAACGGAGGTGAGGATGGTGGGATTCAGGAGAAGCCAACTAACCTGCAGGAAGGGGTATCCAGAGGGGGGTTGTGTCACATATTTTGCATGAGAACCTTATGGTTGACCCTAGGAATGACTTTAGATCTCCTACTACTACTTCACATATTCAGCATTCTTGTTCCCAGCATGTTAATAAAAGAGATTCTGTTGATGCTCAAAAAATGGCCTCCAAACTGACCCCTGCTGTGACCATTGGATATGAGACTGCAGTTGATTCTGGAAGGCTTTCAAGTACTTCTTTGAGAACTGAGCAGCAGCAGTTCAGGAGTGTAGATGTAGGGGCAAACCAGAGCCAAAAATGACTCAACAGGTCGCTCAGAACCGGCAAGTCTTGGGAGGTTCTGCAACTGTTGGCTTGAGGGAAGCTATACATGTCCTGGGTGCTACTTCAGCTGCTACTATAGAAGAAAATAGGGTGCACAATAGGGCCACTCAGATGCAGAAATAAAGACCTGCAGATTCTCCTATTCCCACCAAGAAAATGACCAATACTGCAGCCTCCTATCAACCTCAAAACTCCCAGGAAAATAGGGTGCACAATAAGGCTACCCAGATGCACGGATCAAGACCTGCAGCTGCAGGTTTGGAGCAAAATTTGCATGGTTTTGGCCCTATTTCAGCTTCTACTTTGAAGGAAAAGTGTGTGAAAGTTGTGGACCCTAAACTAATATCAATTCAACACCACAGTCAAGGTGTAGATCACACTGAAAATGTTGAAAATGACCAACATTATGGTTGCAGTTTCAGCATTACTTTAAGTGATCAAACCTCTAGTCTTTGTTCCCACCAAGTACAACATTCTAACTCCAAACAAAAAGAAAATGCAACCATTAGTGGTATAGAATTCTCAGCTAGTCCTAGTACCTATAACCAGCAAGCTACCTCTAAAACACTACGGAAAAAAAGAACTAGAAAGAAGAAACAAGAAAAGAAGCAAGAAGCTGCAGCCCCTACCCCTCCAACCACTGCTGATACAGGTGGAAAAGATAACAATGGTGAGGTGTTTTCAAACTCTTGCTCACAGTATGTACTTTTAGATCAAACCACACCAATAAGGATCCCTGATTTTAGTTGTGAAGACCCTCTTAATCTTACCCCTTTGAATATTCAGCCAGCTCTTTTTACGCAACCTAAAAATGCCACCAACATCCTTTGTACTAACAATGATTCTCAAACTTCAAATCATGATAGTGATGATGAATATGGGGTTATTCATTCGGAGGTTGAATATGACCAAGACTTTTAAGGTGAGGTTGAACTTGAGAATGAAGAAGAGACTGCTGAACAGTCCAATAGTATAGCTGCACCATCCAAGACCACTACTAAGGTCACGAATGATGAGATGAACCAGCTAGCTAATGAGCAAGGCCTATCACCTAGAGGCATTCATCACAATCCAAAATTTACAACTATTCATACTCTTATTAGCAGACCAAACACTAGGCTCCACAACCTTAGATCCCATCAATGATTAACACAATTGTTTGGAATGCTAGAGGTATCAATACCAAAGGAGTCATAGACAAACTAAAGTCACTCAAACATATCCATCAAACGTCCATCATTTCCATCCTAGAACCTTTTTCCAACAATGCTCATCTCCAAACCTTTAGAATCAACCTTGGTATGGATAAGTCCGTTTGCAATCCTAATGGCAAGATTTGGATCTTTTGGATTCAAGATGTTGATTGTAAAGTTATTGATGTTGATGACCAACAGATCACTTGTGAGATAAAACACGTAGAGCATCAAAATACATTTCTCACGACTTTTGTTTATGGAAAATGCAAAGATACTCTTAGAAGACCGCTTTGGGATAGGCTTCTTCACCACGCTTCCACTTACCTTCCTTGGTGCACAGTTGGGGACTTCAATGTCATCACCTCCATTACTGAGAAACTAGGTGGAATCCCTTACAATATGCAAAAAAGCTTTGAGTTTATAAGCGTTATTGAAGCATGTGGCCTAACGGATTTGGGGTATCATGGCTCAGACTACACTTGGTGTAATCAACGAGATATGCATAAAAGAATATGGAAGTGACTCGATAGAGCTATGGTGTCCGATAATTGGTTAGCCACTATGCCTCACACTTCATTCACCCATCTTCCCTCTACTGGTTCTGACCATAACCCTTTACTAATAGCGATTAATGCTAGGCAAGATTCCGCTATTAAATATTTTAAATTCTTGAATTGTTGGGTGGATAACCCTACTTTTCTCGAAACTGTAGAGTCCTGTTGGGACAGACCCCTGACTGGGAATCCAATGTGGTCCTTCCACCAAAAAATGAAAAGGCTTTCCTCCACCCATAGCAAATGGTCGCGAGTGGAATTTGGCGACATTTTTGCCAAGGTTAAGGAATATGAAGAATTGGTGAAAAGTGCCGAAGAAAATATGATAGTGTCCAATAATGAAGAGAACAGGATGCAATGGCATTCTCTCAACGCCGAATACATCAGATTTCTTAAAATTGAAGAGAACATTCTCAAACAAAAAACTCAACTACAGCCAAGGATGGAGATGCTAACACCAAGTATTTCTATGCTTTAATCCGTGGTAGGAGAAGGAGATTGTTCATTCACAAGGTTACCAACGAAGAAGGGGATTGGATTCAAGGCAACGAACACATTGCTAGAGCAGCATGTGATTATTTTCAGAAAATATTCACAAGTGATGAATCTCGAATTCTGGAGAACATCTTGAATTACGTTCCTAGAATGATCACAAATTCTCAGAATCAAAGCCTTCAAGCCATGCCTACCATTGAATAGTTGAAAAAGGTAGTCTTCTCCATGAATTCTAACTCTGCAGTTGGTCCGGTCGGTATGAATGGAAAATTCTTCTAAGCTTGCTGGGAGATTATTTCGGAGGACCTACTAGCAGTGGTTACTACTTTCTTTAGAGGGTATGCTATGCCTAAGTTCTTTTATCATGCTTGTTTGTTCTTGATCCCAAAGGTAGATCACCCCAACACACTCTCTGACTATAGAACCATTAGTCTCAGTAACTTCACCAATAAGACCATATCAAAATTCATTTGCCTCAGGCTTGCTCCGATTCTCCCTGGTCTTATTTCTCTCAATCAGTCCGAGTTTGTAAAAGGAAGAAGCATCTCTGAAAATATCATGCTAGCACAGGAGATTATCCACAATATCCGAAAGCCTGTTATTGGCGACAACGTGGTCATCAAGTTAGACATGGCCAAAGCATATGATAGAGTCTCCTGGTCCTATACTTGTCTAGTACTGAGAAGGATGGGCTTTGATGAGACCTTTATTGATATGATTTGGCATATCATGTCTAACAATTGGTACTCTGTTATCGTTAATGGGTCTAGACATGGTTTTTTCTACTCCACCAGAAGGCTCAAACAGGGTGATCCTCTTTCTCCCGCCTTATTTATTTTAGGAGCGGAGGTACTGTCCAGAATGTTGAATAGTCTTCATAATTACCACTTCTACCATGGTTTTCATATGGAGAAAAGAAGCCCACAGATTAATCATTTGAGTTTTGCGGATGATGTTATCATCTTTTCCTCTGGAAGGAAGGAAATTCTCCAGATTATCATGAAGACCTTGACTCTTTATGAAAAGACATCAGGGCAGCTTATAAACAAGAATAAGAGCCACTTCATGATGCATCCCAATGCACTCCAAGACAATGTGGAAATGGTGAAATAGGTTACGGATTTTACTCAGAAGCATAGTCCCATCACCTACTTAGGATGCCCTTTGTACATTGGCATGCAGAAAGTCATGTACTAAATGGACATAGTCTCTAAGGTTGTCAATAGAATTAGAGGGTGGCACTTCAAAATCCTCAGCTATGGCGGTACAGCTACACTCATGAAATACGTACTTCAGTCACTCCCCATTCACCTTCTTTCGGCCATTACTCCCCCTCCCCCCCCCCCCCCCCGTACTACTCTCAAACAGATTGAGAGAGTCACCGCTGATTTTTTCTGGGGGTGGAAGGATAACAAGAAAAAATACCATTGGGCTTCATGGAAGAAACTTTGTTACCCTTATGACGAAAGAGGTATTGGGTTGAGGAGAACTACAGATGTGTGCAAATCTCTCCAGTTAAAGCAATGGTGGATCTTTAGAGCTAAACCAACATTGTGGGGTGATTTACTTAGAGCCAAATACTGTCAAAGAGCGAATCTCATCATCAAAAAATTCCATACTGGCCAGTCGCTTGTGTGGAAACACATGATGCACAACAAACACATTGCCGAACCTCACATTTAATGGAGGCTTCACTCGGGTTCGTGCTATTTTTGGTGGGATGATTGGCTAGGTATCGGACCCTTAGCCAACTATAGGCAGGAGTTGGGAAGAGCAAACAATGCGAGGGTGGCTGATTTTCATATAGATGGCCAATGGAACATCGATATGCTAAATTAGTTGGCACCAGCGCAACTCGTTCCTCTCATTACTTCTTCCACACTTCAGCTACAAGGAAACACAACGAATCAGGCCATTTGGAAGCTGAATACTAATGGGAACTTCACATGTTCCTCAGCATGGCAGCTTGTGAGGGAACACCGGACCAAGACACTTTCCGACCATTACACTTGGCACAAAAACACCAGCTTTAAATGCTCTTTTTTGTTGTGGAGGGCTTTTAGAGGCAAGCTACCAATGGAGGAAAAGATCACTGCATTTGGCTATGTTTCCACACCATGCTATTGCTGCCACAGTCTAGGTCCGGACACCATAGAGCACATTTTCAGTACTGTCCATTTCACTAGGAATATTTGGCACTACTTCTCAAATTCCCTAGGCATAAGGCATGAAGCCACACCTCTCAAACCTCTTGTTATGAGCTGATGGCTTCGCAAGTACCGCACAGAAGCTCACAAACTTATCCTCCATTCCACCCCAATATTTATATGTTAGAATTTGTGGAAGAATAGGTGCGCGAGCAAATACGGGGGGAAGAGTTCTAGCTTGGCGAGAGTGAAATTTGCAGTTTTCAAGGACATCTCAAATCTTCTTAGAGTCGCGTACCCCTATATCTATTGGCCCTCGAATTGGATCCACACAATCTCCTGCATAGATAAGTGTACTCATGAGATGAAGATCACCTAAGTCTCGTGGATTAAGCCACAACTCGGTTTCGTCAAGCTGAATATTGACGGCAGCGCGTTGGGTAATCTAGGGGCAATTGGAGGGGGGTGGCATCTTAAGAGATCACATGGGTAAATTCATCTTCGCCTATGCTATATCGTTAGGGGAGGGAACCAACAATCAATCTGAACTAGAGGCGGCAGTTTATGGGCTTAAATGATGCATTCAATAGGGTTTTTAGCACGTTATCCTAGAAGTTGACTCAGAGTTGCTCACTAAATGGATCAATCATCAGACTAAACCTCCGTGGAGCCTTCACTAGGTAACTCAGGACCTTGTTGGTATTTCCAAATTATTTGTTCGCTTTTCTTGCAGGCATGTATACAGGGAGGCAAACTTCACTGCGGATGCTCTCTCCAAGCACAGTCACACTCTTACCACTCCAGGCCACTACACCACCCTCTAGCAGCTACCTCGTGGTACTCGAGGTTACTATATGCTAGATAGAGTCGGCCTGCCCATCTTCAGACGGAGGAAGACCAAACGGATTAAGAAGCCTCCATGATCTACTATTTTATGATGCATCCTTGGATTGAGCACCCAATTGCAGTGTTTGTGATTTTCCATATTATATCTTAGCCATGTTATTTGATGTTCATCGTCTATGCTAATTTTGTTGTATATATAGCATTTATGAGGATTCATCCCCAGTTTTATTTAGATTTTTCCTTTATTTTATGTAAAGGGAGAGTCTCCCTTATTTATGCTTTCCTAGTTTCTTTGTATCGAGAGGAGTCATTTCCTTTAGGTGCATAGTTTCTAGGTTTTCTTTTCATGCGCTTGTATCGGGGATGAGTTGGCTGCTCTTAGTAGGATTGTCGGCTTATAAACCACTATAGGATTGGAGGTTAGGTTTATGTCCCCCTCCGTGTATTTTTCTATTTTTATGTATAATACAGCTTGGGGTGAGCGGCTCAACCCCTGGCCGCGCACGAGAGGTGGGAGCCTCGTGTAAGGTCTGTTCCCTTAAAAAAAAACACCTAATGGTCTAAACTCACACTAAAAACCTCTAAACTCATGCTGACTATACTAATAGCCTAAAATGACAATTCTAGAGTTGATAGAAACATCAAAATTCTATTCTAAGTTTTTTTCCACATGTTTTGAGAAAAATCATTTTTTTATGTTTTAAAATCTTCAAAATAGGAAAATGAGCATAAAACCCAAATGAACGACCATACAACAGAACAACCAGTACAAACAAGTCATAAATAACTTATTTTTGATAGAGTGGTAGTGTTTGAAGGTCGTTGAAAAAGGGAAAGCTTCAGTTTTTTAATTTTAGATCATGCATGATTAATATACATGTAAGCTATGGATTCTCATTTCTTATTTGAGCTTGATTATGTGAATATTTGTTGAATAGTTATAATTCGGAGTGGTTAGCTATTGAACCATGTTTGGGTGTTTAGAAATCATGATTTAGATTTATTTTGGGAAATTTTGGGAGCTTGTGAGCATGTCATTCATTAAATGCAATCATACATACCTTGTGACCGTGATAATTTTTGTTTTCTATTGATTAAAGGCTTTGACTAGTGTTGTTGTAGACTTGAGTTAGTTAGAGCTGTTAGACCTATTTTTCACTCCAATATTAATTAGGATGGCTTAGTTCCTTGTAGACAAGAATAGCATACTTTGTCTGGTATTTTGAACCTTAGATTAAGTGTTTCCTTAACTTGACAACCTTTTACTCTCCTCCCCTTCTTTCAACTTATTTGTAGACGATTTAAGATCTTAGGCATCTTTTGGTGATTTGGGGTCAGGTTGGGTCAAGCTTGGAGTGCTGAACAGATTAACTATGGATGGAACATGTTCCATGGTGACTCACGATCATATCTTGATGTTGATACCCTTAACAACTATATTGATACCTTTTGCGGACATCCTGACTCAAGGTCTAGCCTCGTCCACATTGATACTTTTGGTGGGCATCCAAATTAAAGGTCTAGCCTCGATCATGTCAATATCTCCGACGAGCATCGGGATTCAAGTTTTGCCTCAATTAAACTAATACTCTTGAAGAGCATCCGATTTAAGGTCTGAGCTACGTACTTTCAAATTGCATTAGTTTGGTTTAACGTTCTAGTACTATATTCTCCAGCCTTGAATTTGCAGTTTTAGTTCTCAATAGTTGGTTTAGTCCTTAGTAGGTTATATATTATGTGTACCCATCAGGCTTATGGTGTCCGATCAATTTTTTATTTAATTTGTGCACAAGTGTACCTTCTAGGTTTATAGGGGCCTATTCAAGTGTAGTTAGCTTGTAAATTACCTTAACTAGTCCTTTTACATTCATATGTATTTCTTTACTTAGATTTCCGCTCTTGACCACTATTTTGTTCTATTCCCTCTTTTCATATTACCTTTACTTTTCAAGCTTAGTCAACCTATAATGCCATCTAGGTACTTGTTTGTTTTACTCATACTATACTTTGCATTTATTTTCGTGATGTAGGTCTGAGCACAAGTTGCAAGTGCTGATTCGGGCCTGCTGCAATCTGCACCAAAGATGAGGGTGATTTGTTGGCATTTTGTTATCTTCTTATCTCTATCTGTACATATTTAACTTCTGTTTTGCTTTTTGAGATAATTTTTTTTTCTGGTCCACTTTTGGTACTTGTATCAATATTTTGTAGTATCTCTATACTTATGACTTTCATATTCTGGGAGGGAACTTAGATTTTGTTGTATATAGTTATTTTTGTTCTTCCCCTTATTCCTACTGTTCATGTTACTACTTTAGTATTTGTTATTACTGTTCAATTTCTACCCTCAATCGCATTACTCATAGTTTTGGCATATAGGTTACCTTACATAGTAGTGAGTTATAGTAGGTGTCATCATGACTCGTGGCATCGTGTAATGAAAATTTGGTATCAAAACCCAAGGTTCACCGGTCTCATTTGTACAGTGCTAATGTCTAGTATAGTCTTGCGGATCGATTTGGAGATATCTATAAATTATATTCAAGAGGCTACTAGATGTCTTTAAGAATTTTATCGTTTTTGTATCACTTTTTTGAAGTGTGTGTTTTATTGGT